>NW_018406373.1:114823-178167 GCF_002113885.1 Mizuhopecten yessoensis
GGTAGTGTTAGGGTATTAGTGGATGGGTATTTTACCCACCTTGTAAGTTAAGTCAATCTTCAGTTCTGTNAGTATTTTACCCACCTTGTCAGGGAAGTCTCTTTCAAGTTCTGTGACACTCTTACACCAGTAGTGTTAGGGTATAAGTGGAGGGGTATTTTACCCACCTTGTCAGGGCAGTCTCTTTCAAGTTCTGTGACCCTCTTACACCAGTAGTTTTAGGTTATAAGTGGAGGGGTATTTACCCACCTTGTCAGGGAAGTCTCTCTTCAGTTCTGTGACACTCTGACACCAGTAGGCAGCAGTTTTCTCACTGATCAGCTCTATATTGAGGAATGCACCCTGGCCAGGGCCATACAGGTAGCCTGATGTTGTCCCACGAACAATTCTTGGAGAAACATTTGTCACAATATCCTGAAATATTTATCTTTGGTTTATATATGCATGAAGGAATTTGAAAAGAAAATTACAGCATTATCAAATCATGTCACTGTAATTCTATCTCAATAGTTCTTGTTGAAAATCAAAGATTTAGTATTATATATATAATTACTTCCTACTGTGAATTTGTCTGTCTTCTTTACTTAAATGCTGATATGTCTTTTTACACTGACATTTTAAATTTAACCACATACATCAATGTAAAATAGAATCAATACATATTCTAAACAATCAAAATGTCAATAATATCATATTGTAGAGCGAGTACCTTGTCGAGGGCAAAGGTTTTGGTGAGGGCAAACCCCCAACCTTGTTCAAAGCTCCTGCGTATCATGGCACTGCTAGTGGTGGGAGGGGCACTGGCCAGACCAAAGGGGTTGGGGAACTTAAGGCCACACACTTCCACTGAGACATCTACAGAGTCAATCGCTGTGAAGAACTTAGGCAGGCTTGGTACTGCAGGGACTGGCAGACCATGGAGGGACTGTCAACATGTTATAATTGAGACAGAAACCTCATAAATCAGGAAACTTTAGTTTGACAAAAATGTCAGGTATGGGTCAATTTCTAGATTTATAATATTGATGGAAAATGTTACTGGAATGGATGATAAGCAATTTTGTATATGTCTATATCATTATACATTGATTTTTTAAAAGAAACGTTCAATTGTAATTTAGAATACAAGAGGTCCATTGGACCTGTATCGCTCACCAGGTTTTATATGTAAGTCATTACAACTGAATGCATTAGTACATCTTTATATGAAATTTCCTCAAATCCAAACATGATCTATGTTCTAACCCAACTGGGACCACAATATCTGACTTTCAACTAATCAGGGGCCTCCATTGAGTTGCCATGTTAACAGATTTTGAAATAAGTAATATGTCATATTACAGGGTGTAATTAGACAATACTTTAATTTTCATTCAACTGTAAGCTTTTATAAACCTAGAAACCAATTTTTAACAATTTATAAAAACTACATCATAGAATATGATAATCTAGCTGTACCATTTCTTAGGACCGCAGGGGTCAAATCAACCTCATTCAATTAAGAAATGTTTGCAGGCAATTAGGGGATATCAGCATCTTAAAGCAAAATATGAGATCATTTTCCTCTTTGGGGCCTGGTCTTCCTAACCCCATGGGTCGAACCGGTCTAATTTATTTAGGAAATGATTGCCCTCCCCCAATGAAGTTTCAGAGCAAATTTGGTTGAAATTATCTCTGGTGTTTAGGAGGAGATGCATTTTAAAGCAAATTTAGCTAAGTTCCTCTTCAGGGCCTGCCCCCCTGGCCTCAGGGGTCAAACCAACCTCACTTAGAAATGATTGCCCTCCCCTAGTGATGCTTCAGACTAAATTTGGTTGAAATCATCATTGGCGTTAAGTAGGAGATGCGTTTTAAAGCAAATATAGCTAGGTTCCCCTTCAGGGCCCCGCCCCTGTGGCCTCAGGGGTCGAACCAACCTCGTTTATTTAAGAAATGATTGCCCTCCCCTAGTGATGCTTCAGACTAAATTCGGTTGAAATCCTCACTGGCGTTAAGTAGGAGATGCGTTTTAAAGCAAATTTAGCTACGTTCCCCTTCAGGGCCCCGCCCCCCTGGTCCCAGGGGTCGAACCAACCTCATTTATTAAAAAAATGATTGCCCTCCCCTAATGATGCTTCAGACTTAATTTGGTTGAAATCCTCTTTGGCGTTTAGGAGGATATAGGTTTTAAAGAAAAAGTTGACGACGGACGACGACGACGGACGACGGACGCTGCGCCACGGCATAAGCTCACTTGCCCTTAGGGCAGGTGAGCTAATTATGATTTCATCAAAATATTTCTTCATTCAATTAACCCAAAACAAATACCTGGAGGTATTTGTGGATGTACCAGGAGGCAGTCTTGCCGTCGTTGACAGACTCCACTGTAGTCTGGGCGACACCAGCCAAGTCTCCCCCACAGAATACCCACGGTTCACTGGTTGCCATGGTGTCAGTGTTGACCTCGGGTAACCCCCAGTTGTTGAACTTGATAGGCTTCATAGCGTCCACCACTAGTATAACAGTACACACAAGGAAGGTAACCACAAGTACTCACAAGAATGGTTACCCAAAGTACCTAACCAAAGAACTGAAAGTACTGAAAGCTAAGGCAAAAGGTAGATCAAGAATTATATATTATTTTTGGAAAGGGGAACAAAATAAAGACAAAGTACCCATCATATTGTACACAAGGGTTAGCTGTTAATTTATTATAAATCATAGTTTTATGTAAAAATGTACCACTGTGAAGTTATTCTTCTTGTGTGTACAGTATATCTTTAAAGGTACATCAAAGATAAGTAAGGGCCCCGTCTTGTGGCAATATATCCCCCATAATCATCAAGAAGCAATCTGCCCATATAGCTGAGCTTGACGTTATACATTTGGATTTCAAAAAGAATCGCAAGGAAGCAAAATATACATTTTACATGCGAGCCTTGTTTCCTTCCACCTCCATATTTGCTGGGCTAACAGAAATGTAAATGCCGGTGCAAGACCCATTTGTTAGCTTTGATTTGTTTTATTTCACCTTAAATACCTCCTCCATCAAGAGCCAGGGTCAAGGTCAGGTATCCACTTTGTCTTTGACCTTTGGACCCAAATGACCTCGACCTTTGACCCAGTGACCCTGATCTTTGGTCAGTTGACTTATTCTTTAATTCTGACCCACTTTGCTTCATAATATCATAACAAAATGTTCATCAGTGAAAAATACAAAACTTGACCTTGACCTTAAACCTTTGGACCCCCTAACCTGGACCTTAGGTCAGTTAACTCAATGTTAAGTTCTGAACAAAATTGCTTCATAATAACATGATAAAAATGTTTATCAGTAAAAAGATACAATATTTGACTTTGACATTGACCCAGTGACCTTGACTCCTTGTTAATTTCCGACCAACTTTGCTTCATAATATGCTAACAAAATGTTAATCAGTTAAAAATTACAAAATTTTACCGTGACCTTTGACCCAGTGACCTTGACCTTTAGGCAATGGACTCTTTGTTTTATTCTGAGCAACATTGCTTCAAAGTATCATAACAAAATGTTCATCAGTGAAAAGTTACAAAATTTGACCTTGACCTTTGACCCAGTGATCTTGACCTTTGGTCAGTTGACTTTTTATTTCATTCCGATCAACTTTGCTTCATTAAAATGCTCATTAGTGAAAAGCTACAAAGTTTGACCTTGACCTTGACCTTGAACTCTAACCCGAACACTGTGACCTTTGGTCAGTTGTCCTGACAATCCATTACAATTAATACCAACCCTCTGATTCTGACAAACCACTAATAATACCAACCCTCTGGTCCTGCAATCCACTACAATTAATGCCAACCCTCTGATCCTGACATTTACCACTACAATTAATACCAAACCTTTGATTCTGATAAACCACTACAATAAATACCAACCCTCTGATTCTGATAAACCACTACAATTAATACCTGAACCCTCTGGTCCTGACAATCCATTACAATTAATACCAACCCTCTGATCCTGACAATCCACTACAATTAATACCTGAACCCTCTGGCCCTGACAATCCATTACAATTAATACCAACCCTCTGGTCCTGACAATCCACTACAATTAATACCAACCTTCTGGTCCTACCAATCCACTTCAATTAATACCAACTCTCTGGTCCTGACAATACACTACAATTAATACCAACCCTCTGATTCTGACAATCCACTGCAATTAATACCAACCCTCTGGTCCTACAATCCATTACAATTAATACCAACACTCTGATTCTGACAAACCACTACAATTAATGCCAACCCTCTGGTCCTGACAATCCACTACAATTAATACCAACACTCTGGTCCTGACAATCCACTACAATTAATACCAACCCTCTGATTCTGATAAACCACTACAATAAATACCAACCCTCTGATTCTGATAAACCACTACCATTAATACCTGAACCATCTGGTCCTGACAATCCAGTACAATTAATACCAACCCTCTGATCCTGACAATCCACTACAATTAATACCTGAACCCTCTGGTCCTGACAATCCATTACAATTAATACCAACCCTCTGGTCATGACAATCCACTACAATTAATACCAACCTTCTGGTCCTGACAATCCACTTCAATTAATACCAACTCTCTGGTCCTGACAATACACTACAATTAATACCAACCCTCTGATTCTGACAATCCACTGCAATTAATACCAACCCTCTGGTCCTACAATCCATTACAATTAATACCAACACTCTGATTCTGACAAACCACTACAATTAATGCCAACCCTCTGGTCCTGACAATCCACTACAATTAATACCAACACTCTGGTCCTGACAATCCACTACAATTAATACCAACACTCTGGTCCTGACAAACCACTACAATTAATACCAACCCTCTGATTCTGATAAACCACTACAATTAATACCTGAGCCATCTGGTCCTGACAATCCAGTACAATTAATACCAACCCTCTGATTCTGACAATCCACTACAATTAATAGCTGAACCCTCTGGTCCTGACAATCCACTACAATTAATACCAACCCTCTGGTCCTTACAATCCACTACAATTAATACCAACCTTCTGGTCCTGACAATCCACTACAATAAATACCTGAACCATCTGGTCCTGAGAATCCAGTACAATTAATACCAACCCTCTGATCCTGACAATCCACTACAATTAATAGCTGAACCATCTGGTCCTGACAATATACTACAATTAATACCAACCCTCTGGTCCTGACAATCTACTACAATTAATACCAACCCTCTGGTCCTGACAATCCACTACAATTAATACCAACCCTATGGTCCTGACAATCCAATACAATTAATGCCAACCCTCTGGTCCTGACAATCCACTTCAATTCATACCAACCCTCTGGTCCTGACAATCCACTTCAATTAATACCAACCCTCTGGTCCTGACAATCTACTACAATTAATACCAACCCTCTGATCCTGACAATCCACTACAATTAATACCAACCCTCTGATTCTGATAATCCACTACAATTAATACCAACCCTCTGGTCCTGACAATCCCCTACAATTAATACCAACCCTCGGATTCTGACAATCCTGATCCAAATGCCGAGATGATATAGTCTGCCTTTATTCTGATTGTCTCTTCTTCATCCTCCACCCAGTTTCCGTCATCATCCTGCTCTGTTCGCACAAACTCCATCCCTGACACTTGACCACCCTTTCTCATCACCTGGCGTGGTGACATAAATGGCAGGAACTCACACTTCTCCTCCTTAGCCAGCTCCATCTGTGAGAGAGGTACAGAACCAGTAGTTTATACACTGTAGCACTGCTTTACCTAGGATCTTGGTGATTCATTATGTAGCCACTTGTTTCATTACATCAGTATATGTATTAACATTGAGACAAAAAAAGAAACACTTGTGTAAAATTTGAATAAAAAAGAACCAATTGACCCCAAAGATTTGCAGTATAGACAAGTTTGCAAATCGGAATATATTTGGCAACCATTTTTTATATCTATCTTTAGTTTATTTGTTTTCATTTTATCATATTTTATTCTTTTGAAATATCAATCAAATCGGCCTAATTGAATTTCAGTTTGAACTCATGATGTCTCAGACAGAAAAAAATCCTATTTGCAAGTTTAGATTATTTCACTGATTTAACCCTTTCTCCCCTATGTAACTTAAGTAGACTCTACCATGCATTGATATGGATGTGTCCATTATGTTCTACAATGGTTAAAGGGTTAACAGTAATGGTTAATTTATTGTAATGAGTTAATCATGAAATTTGAACCACATCAATCAAATCAAATTCACATTGTTATAGTTTTATAATGTGGCAGTAAATCAGAATTATGGTCACTCACCTCCGAACAGTACTTGGTTCAAAATTTGATGTTAACTTAATTATAGCCACATGAGAAACATGAACAAAAAGGTTTGATCATACATTTGCCCCTTGGAATTTAAATTTAAACTTGTGATCTGCCATCCTATTGCAAATTCACAATTCTTAGTATTGACTATTGCACCTTATGCTAAAGGAACTGACATTTGTTTATGAAGAATCAACAGTGACACTCATGTTTAAAATAACAGGTCAATGTCCTCACTGGTTGGGAAATATGAAGCTTCAATTTGAGGCTAAATACTCAGAGATAAGCGGTGACATCCATCAACTAAATAATTATTGTAATTTGAATTCCTATAATACTATCTACACACTGTGAGGATAAAATATAATTATCCATTCAAACAATCGTAAATTTGTGTTTCAGTTTGTCAAAGTGTGGGTCACTTTAACAAGACAACATGCATTGACTGATGACTGATGTCCAGTTTTAAAACTCTGTGAAGATTTCAAAACTACCAGTAAGCCTGTGGCAAGTGGGTCACAAGTTAATTTGTCCGCTTGATATTAAAACCCCAAACACATCACTTCTATCTGTGTGTGAAACCAGACATAGGCCTTTTACTATACACACACACATTAATGTAGGTACAGCCATTTTAAAGCTGGCCTATCAAGCTGACAATTCTAACTGTTCACTGGAGAATTGCTGAATTGTAAAGCTTTTGTGACTTTCACATCTGATACTGTCACCTGATAATGGACGTTGCAGTATAATAGGAAGGTTTAATGTTTTACATTAAACATTACAGCTAGTTACTGGATATGTACACACACAGTTGTTACAGTGAGAGAGTCAAACAGACCCTCTCTTGGGCCCCTCTAAGCAGCAAGCAGCACAAACAGCAAACATCAGTCAGTATATTATATATAATCAGGTAGTTATACAAATTAAAAAAAATCTTCAAACACTCTCTCTCTAAACGTCTTTTATGACAAGAGGCCCAGAGGGCCTGTATTGCTCACCTGAATATTTAAGCAGTCATAGCAAATTATTCTCATTAAATATTATACTGTACTACAAATATTTCACTCACAAACTTTGTCAGCTCCATCTGTTGAAACTACCAGCTAAATATTATTATATCTTTCTATGCTTTTTGGTTCTTTTTCAGAAGTTGTTTGAAGTGTTTGACATATTTTCCCCTGTGACCTTGTAAGTAGGTCAAGGCCATTTTCCTTCTCAAACTTTGTTGGGTCTATCCCAAGAAGCTACCAGCCAAATCTTATGAATCCATTCCTTTTGGTTCTTCAGAACAAATTGTTTGAAATGTTAATGAGGTACCTCTGTGACCTTAAAAGTAGATTGAGGTCATTTTCATTTGCAAACTTTGGTGAGCTCTCTCCCAAGAAGCCACCAGCCAAATATTATGAGTCTATATCTTTCGAATATTCAGAAGAAGTCATTTGACGTTTTTGACATATTTAACCTCTGTAACCCTGAAATTAGGTCAAGGTCATTTTCGTTCTGATACTTTTTTGGGCTCTATCCCAGGAAGCCACCAGCAAACTATAAGGATAGTATACCTTTCAGTTCTTCAGAAGAAGTCGTTTGAAGAGTTTGACATATTTGACCGCTGTGACCTTGAAAGTAGGTGAAGGTCATATTCTTTCTCACTATCCCAGGAAGCCACCAGCAAACTATAAGGATAGTATACCTTTCAGTTCTTTAGAAGAAGTCGTTTGAAGAGTTTGACATATTTGACCGCTGTGACCTTGAAAGTAAGTTGAAGTCATCATCATTCTCACACTTTGTCAGGCTATGTCCCAGAAAGCTACCAGCCAAAAATGAAGATTATATACCTTTTAGTTCTTCAGAAGAAGTCGTTTGAAGCGTTTGACATATTTGACTGCTGTGACCTTGAAAGTAGGTGAAGGTCATATTCTTTCTCAAGCTATGTCGGGCACTATCCATAGACAGCCATCAGCCAAATATGAAGGTTCTATACCTTTCAGTTCTTCTTCAGAAGTCGTTTGAAGTGTTTGACACATTTGACTGTTGTGACCTTGAAAGTAAGTGAAGGTCATTTTCGTTCTCAAACTTTGTTAGGCTCTATGCCAGGAAGCCACCAGCCAAATATGAAGATTCTATACCTTTTAGTTCTTTTTCAGAAGTCATTTGAAGTGTTTGACATATTTGACTGCTGTGACCTTGAAAGTAAGTGAAGGTCATATTCATTCTCAAACTATGTTGGGCACTAGCCATAGACAGCCATCAGCCAAATATGAAGATTCTACAGCTTTCAGTTCTTCTTCAAAAGTCGTTTGAAGTGTTTGACACATTTGACTGTTGTGACCTTGAAAGTGAGTGAAGGTCATTTTCGTTCTCAAACTTTGTTAGGCTCTATGCCAGGAAACCACCAGCTGAATATGAAGATTCTATACCTTTCAGTTCTTTAGGAGAAGTCGTTTGAAGAGTTTGACACATTTGACCCATGTGAACTTGAAAGTAGGTCAAGATCATTTTCGTTCTCAAACTTGGTCAGGCTTATACCAATGAAGCTTTCAGCTAAATATCATGATTCCAGGCCTGTTTGTTCTTCAGAAGAAGTTGTTTAAAGGAAAAGTTGACGGCGGACGGCGGACGTTGTTAGCTCACCTTTGGGCAGGTGAGCTTAAAATGGTCATTGCTTTATAGCATTTTTACTTCCAAAATAGTATGCTTTCATTTTCCATAAAATCCTCCTTGGAAATTTCATGTCCTTGTAACATCCAATAAATATGAGGAAATATATATACTGCCTTACTGGTAAGCTTGATTTTCCAACAATGCATTTAACTCAGGGACATGCTTATTATTATTAGTTCAGCAAAATCAAGCGAGGTCATTGACTGGATTGGTGACCACTCGCTCGGTATGTGCAAACATTTTGCAGACATTTTTTAATCCTCTCTACAGAACAATGGTTGGCAACAAATGCCTCTAGGCTATGCCCTGTGAGCTTAAAATAACAAATTAATGATGATGAATCTTATACAGAATAGAACAGTAAAATTAAAGCTGATCACATCCTTAAAATTCAGAGGATTATAACAAGAGGCCCAATGGACCTGAATCGCTAAATAACCTGGTATTAATCTCACACTTGTAATCTAAAAAGTGGGCTAAAATACAACTCCAGGCAGAATATCAGTGTTTGATTCATAAGAACCTATTAAAAGATTTAAACATATGACGCCTGTGACCTTGAATGTCGAACAAGGACATTAGGTTGAAAGTGTGTCAAGGTCATTCATTTGAACAAACTTTGTAGTCCTTCATCCCAGCATGCTACAGGCCCAATTTCAGTACCCTGGTCGTTTTGGTTAATAAGAAGTTGTTTGAAGATTTTAAGGCATCTGACCCCAGTGACCTTGAAAGTGGGTCAAGGTCATTCATTTGAACAAACTTTGTAGTCCTTCATCCCAGCATGCTACAGGCCCAATTTCAGTACCCTGATCGTTTTGGTTAATAAGAAGTTGTTTGAAGATTTTAAGGCATCTGACCCCAGTGACCTTGAAAGTGGGTCAAGGTCATGCATTTGAACAAACTTGGTAGCCCTTCATCCCAGCGTGCTACAGGCCCAATATCAGTACCCTGGGCCTGTTGATTATTGAAAACTCGTTTGAAGATTTTAACATATTTGACCCATGTGACTTTGAAAGTGGGTCAAGGTCATTCATTTGAACAAACTTGTAGCCCTTCATCCAAGCATGCTACAGGCTCAATATCAGTACCCTGGGCCTCTTATTTTATTTAGAAGAAGTTGTTTGGAGATTTTAAGACATTTGACTCCTGTCACCTTGAAAGTTGGTCAAAGTCATTCATTTGAACAAACTTGGTAGCCCTTGATTCCAGCACGCTACTGGCCAAATATCATCATCCTAGGCCTTTTGGAAAATAAGTTGTTTAAAGAAAAAAATTGACGCCGGACAGACGGACGACAGACCGAAGGACGCCGCACCATGGCATAAGCTCACTTGCCCTTCGGGCAGGTGAGCTAAAAATGCTATCTACATCTGTTGTAAGGGTACACATAAAATTTGACAGAACATTACATGGTGATGTACATATGATACACTATTGTAACTAGGAGTGCTGTCTTGATTTACCTCCTCTGGAACAGCCCTGATGTTGGTAAATCCTTTCCTGAACACCACATACACCTTTTTGGCGCCGCATCGCAATGCAGAGGTAGCACAATCAAATGCAGTGTCCCCAGCACCTAGGACGATCACTTTTCCCTTCAATGCTGGCAACTGGCTCTTACAGGCACACATACCTGTACAGAAGACAGTTCAGTTAAACACCAGTGCAGAGAAAAGATCAAACAAATACCTGTACTACAAAGGAGAGTTCTCAGTAGAAACACTTTGATCACATAATGTACTGTGTTATCCAGTGAATATACCCATGTCATATTTGTTTGCCTATGTACCCGTGTAATATGACCCATCAGCCCTGTGATTGGTTGTACAGACCCGTACACGTTCGCTGTTCCACCTTGGACGGCAACGGTAAGGAAGTGCTTCGGAAACGGTACGAAAGTGCTACGCAAACGGTACAGAAGTGCTACAACGGTATGCAAACAGTACGCAAGTGTTACGCAAACGGTACGCAAGTGTTACGCAAACGGTACGCAAGTGTTACGCAAACGGTACGAAAGTGCTACACAAACGGTACAGAAGTGTTACGCAAATCGGTACACAAGTGTTACGCAAACGGTACGGAAGTGCTACGCAAACGGTACACAAGTGTTACACAAACGGTACGGAAGTGCTACGCAAATATTACAGAAGTGCTACGCAAACGGTATGCAAACAGTACACAAGTGCTACGCAAACGGTACAGAAGTGCTACGCAAACGGTACAGAAGTGCTATGCAAACAGTACACAAGTGCCAGGCAAACGGTACGCAAGTGTTACGCAAACGGTACGGAAGTGCTACGGATGACGCTTACAAACGGTGATTCGTTTGTAGTGACAAGAACGGGTTTACATAACAAGAGGCCCAGAGGGCCTGTATCGCTCACCTGAATATGTTTAAAATAATTGGTATGAAGTTAAGATATAGCACTCCATGGTAGGTTCTGTAAGTACATATGAAATTTCAGAAATATAGCAAGAACAAACTTCAAACAGAGCCCAACCCCTATGCCCCTTTGGGGGGTCATACCCACCAATTATACAAAATTGAGTCCCCTTGACCCAAGGATGCTCCAGACTAAATAAGGATAAAATCCCTTAATCCTGATGGTCAAAGAAGGATTTTAAAGGTTTTACCTCTATTTCTCCTATTAGGCCCCGCCCTTCTACCCCTTGGGAGACCACACCCACTTCTTTTACAAAATTGAGTCCCCTTGGCCCAAGGATGCTCAAGACTAAATTTGGATAAAATCCCTTAATCCCTATGGTAGAAGAAGGATTTTAAAGGTTTTACCTTTATTTCCCCTATTGGGCCCCGCCTCTCTGCCTCCAGGGGGGTCAGACACACCGTTTATATAAAATTGTTTCCCCTTCATCCAAAGGTGCTTCATACCAAATTTGGACAAAATCCTGTCATTCCTACAGATTAAAGGATTTTGAAGAATTTGCTATGTTTCCCCTATTTGGCCCCTCCCGTCTGCCCCCAGGGAGGCCACATTTGCTGTTTATACGAAATTAAGTCCCTCTTGCCTAAGGATGCTCCAGACTAAATTAAGATAATATCCCTTAATCCCTAAGGTACAAGAAGGATTATAAAGGTTTTACCTATATTTCCCCTATTGAGCCCTGCCCCTCAGGTCCAAGGTGGGCCACACACACCGTCTATACAAAATTGGTTCCCCTTTACCCAAGGATGCTCCACACCAAATATGGAACACATCCTTTCATTCCTACAGAAGAAGAAGGATTTTAAAGAATAATTTGCTATGTTTCCCCTATTAGACCCCGCCCCTCAGGCCGCTGGGGGCCAGACCCACGGGTTATACAAACTTGGTTACCCTTCACCCACGGATGCTTCAGACCAAAATTGGAACAAACCTTTCATTCCTACAGAAGAAGAAGGATTTTAAAGAATAATTTGCTATGTTTCCCCTATTAGGCCCCGCCCCTCAGGCCCCTGGGGGGGCCAGACCCATGATTTATACAAAATCTGTTCCCCTTCACCCAAGGCTGCTTCTAACCAAATATGGAACAAATCGTTACATTCCTACAGAAGAAGAAGGGTTTTAAAAAATTTGCTATATTTCCCCTATTGGGCCCTGCCCCTCAGCCCCCAGGGGGGCCACACCCACCATTTATACAAAATTTGTTCCCCTTCCCCCAACAATGCTTCTGACAGAATTTGGTCAAAATCTACTGGGCCGTTCAGGACAAGTAGCGTTTTAAAGGAAAAGTTGACAGATGTACAGATGACGGAAGCTGCGCCATGGCATTAGCTCACTTGCCCTTCGGGCAGGTGAGCTAAAAATATGTTTATACTAGAAGCGTGGACATTCAATACATCCTCTTTAAATCTATTCCAAGGGGGAAAAAATCAAAGCGGACTATTTTTACAATGCTTCATTTAATAAATATTGAAATAATTCACGAGGTTATTATCGATCAAGTGTTTACGTAGTGTTAGACGCGAGATCAACATGAAAGAGAGCCGGGAAAAAACCATGCTGTACGCATAGGCGATTTGAAAAAAAATCAAAGTACTGAAAGTACTGAAAGCTAAGGCAAAAGATATATATATTATTTTTGGAATGGAGAACAAAATAAAGACGAAGTTCCCATCATATTGTACAGAAGGATTTACTGTTAATTTGTTATGAATCAAAGTTTTATGTAAAAGTGTACCACTGTGAAGTTATTCTTCTTGTGTGTACAGTATATCTTTATAGGTTTGTCAGAAGAGTGGTACCAAGTTTCCTCTAGAATATATCATTTTAAACCTTTGGATAATTAATTTGCATAGGAATTTGGAATTGCTTCCCTTTGTCCATACAATGTATTTCATAGAACATTAAAAACTGAAACTGGCATTTACCCCTTTGACCAATACCTGATTATTTTAAACCATTGAATAGATTATGCACAGATTGTGAACATCTTTGAACTTTGCCTTTGTTGTTGAATAAGATATCAACCCTTGCCTTATCTAACAAAGTTACTTGGCATAAAACCATTGACCAATCAGAGTACAGTATGCTAATTAATTAGGCATGGATTTCACTCAACTTTGAACTTATCGTCTAAGTTTGTATATTGATCAATATATATTCAAGCAAGTTATCTTGTAAAGTGTGCACATCGACCAGGGTTGGCATGCTTTTTAATACGTGTGAATTTTGTTCAAGTTTCAATTTTGCATCAGTCAGTGTATATTGTTACAGAACAATATTTATAAGGATGTTTACTTGCCGAAACTAAATTGTGGATAAGCAAGTGGATTACTGCTACCCATAAATTTACAAGTCTCTCAATAATTTTGAAAAACTTTTAAATAAAGTGTTTTACATATTCACTGCAGTGAAAAGGTCTCTTCTTATGAAAAATGGAACTATTTTGAATCTGTGTTCCCATGAACAAATAATATAAAAAGCACTCTAATTCAATATGATACATTGTTGTATGTTTCAATATTGAATAAGATAAACAAAATATAAACATACATACTCACACACACACACAAGATTAGGAGAGTTACATTATTTTCCCTCTATTTCCATTGCATAAATTCTTCACAAAGAAAACAACAACTTTATAGCATATGTTCAGCTTTATCATCTTCATAGGCTAGCATTTGAAATAAGATGCACATATTAATTTCAAATACATTTCAAAAGAGTACTGCAAATGTACCAGCTAGAACACATACTATGTTATTACAGTTGTCATGATTGTTGGTTTCAGAACTGATAGCATTGTGCAACAAATGTTGACAACAGGACTTATTGAAAGTTGAGGTTGCTTGTGTATATGCAAACAGGTAGTGCATGATTTAATGTTGAGAATGATGGATCAAGGTTTATAAAATTTGGTTTGAATACTTAGTTAGGAATGCACTGACAATTTCTCTGTCACATGTACATGAACAGGTTGTGAAGCTGTAGCCTTCACCTTGACTGAATGAAATTGACCTTAAAACTGTCTTGAACAATTGATGTATGAAATTTAGAAATGAAGTTTCAAGAAATATGGTTGAAAACTTAAGAAATAATTGCTTTCATTGACATTGATACAATCTTGTGTGCTATCCCTCTCATATATCACACAAGATTTAATATCAAATGTTGGACACAGTAAAATCGAGCGAAGTTAACAAATATCAAGTTACATATTATAACTTTTATTTTATTTTATTGATATTGATCATAAGCATTGTTAAAAGTACAATGTATACCAGGGATCTTACATTTCTTTTACTACTTAACATTTGCGTTGACTTTTAATTCATTGGACAAAAACTAAAAGGAAGCCATGACCAGTATTTCTATCTTTAAAAACATACTTTTAATTTTTTTTCCAATTTGCTCCCACCACCCATAGTGTTATATTGATCAAAACAAACGTTGTTTCCAACATTTGTGCCCTTAGTCAGTAGTGGGTGTTCAATCACATTCATCAGGGTTTCAGCATCAAGTAGGGGCTGTTCAATCACATTCATCAGGCTTTCAGCATCAATATTCACAGATTCAATCTGTTCCAAGTAAAGATCACTGACTTCTCCATTAAGGAAAAGTTTGCGAGGAAAGCATTTGAACTACATTTGAACTATTCGCTGATGGAAGGATCTGTGGACTCGGCTTTCATGTGTCTGAGAGAAAATGATTTAGTCAGAGGTTCCTCCTCTATAAAGTAACTGACAGATTTCAAAATGTCATGTCACTGTTGGTATAGTTCTTGCAGCCTTTTGAAAAAGTTCATGAAGTCCTCAAAGGTATGAGAGAGTTGGTACAGTTCCTATTTCTCATCCTCCTTTCTCCCATCAATAACCATCCCTGTCTGTTGTAATATTGATTGCTTTCCCCCCCTAAAATAGAACATAGTTACCATATAATTTCTGCACCAGCAATAATGTTTAGAGATGATATTCAAACAAATAGGAGGCATAGCAATATGAGCTTGTATAGTGAGAAATAAGGCATTAAAGCTGAGGAGTTCATTAAAATGTTTCAAAAACATTTCAATAAGTCAATCTCTTTGGTAGCAGAACTAAATATAAACAAAATGTACATTAAATTCAACTTATAACAGCACATCATATGGGGGCTTAAGACATCTAATTCCTTAGGTGGTAAAACATGTGTACATAAAAAGGTACCAGTAAAAACAAAACAAAATTAGTTTAAACACACGCACTTAGATATTCACGGTTTTCATTAATACAAAAGATGAAGCAGAACATCACTCTCCCCTGGTTGTTTCCATAAAGAAGAAATTAACCAGGAAACATGGAGATGTCCATTGCACTCCTTTATTTTGCTTACAATGTGCAAATGTGCCTACTATGTGCTAATAAGCTTTCCATGTTATGGTTTTGTTTTTTATGTGCTGTATGCAAATGTTCTAAATGTGCTTAAATTACCATGTGCTGATGTGCTTACCGTGTTCAATGTGCCTATTAAGTGCTTTCCAAGTGATAAACTCTTTTTCTGAGCTTACAGTATACTACATGTACATACATGTTTTTATTTTATTTTTCCATGTTGTAATATTTTGGTCTCTGTTATTATACTCATGTTTTGTCTTTGTAGCTTATGTTGTATGTTTTGCAAAATGGACGTAAAATATATATTTTTGTATCTTGTACGTGCTCAAGGATTTTATCTGTAGTTTTTGGGACTATATATAGAAAAACTTTACCCCAGTATGAGGAATTGTTTTACACATTTATCATAAAACAAGTTATGTTCAGATTTCAGACAGAAGATACTCTAAAATTGTACAACTCAGAAAAGGTTGAAAAATATTTATAGTTCATTTTTTTCTGCTTAGAAATATTTAATCTCTAAATTACAAATGATAACTGTTTTAACAGGTCTAGTTTCCGAATTGGAAACCAAACCCTGTCTGACCTATAAATGATCATTATATAAGGCCAATTAAAAGTTTAAAACAAATATTGAGTTTATGCTAACCCCACAGATACTGGACACACTAATAGTAATATGATGTGTATAAACTATGATATATTATACACACTATACTTATTGGTGTGTTCGACACCAGTGTGGTTAACCAGACTTATCTCAGATTTGTGTTCTACAATACCCTTAAGTTTTTATATGCACTGTTAAAGTCAGAACTCCTGCTCTATATTAGCGCAGTAAAGATATTTTTCAAATTAACAATAAAATGCCTAGCTAATACATACCTACCCTATTTTTTTCTGATAGTAGAAACACAAGTAATTTGTTTGGCCTAATGTTTCTGTCATTTCATAATATTTAGAACTACTATACTTGTTTAAGTTTCCAAAACATCAAGTAGTATAACAATTGAAACTTCAATGAAAGCCAACATCACAATGAATCTAATAATACAATGTTTATAACATGTTTTTTTTTAACTGAATGAGAAGAAATGTAAGGCCAAATATCCTCACAAACAACGCTTAAGTGAAATCAGTTTGCAACTAAGCAGTTCGAAAATTTTGCAACACGTCTGGAGAAAGACGTTCCTCGTGACGCTGTAATTCACTAGAGTAAAACGTCCGTTTATTATGTTTGTTTTTGCATAATAACTGCTATACATACCGTAGAAGCACCTTCCTTTTTGTCATCGCCGCTGACAACATGCGCCATTCTCTGCGGCTTCGGCCGCATGCTTGGCCACAAGTCACCGAAATCGGGATACATAGCCTTATTTATGAATCAGTAGTAGGTAAACGTTGCAGAAGTGTATGTATATTGTTCATTGTCAATGCTGCTTAAACAACATGCCTAACATTAAGTCAACACTCGCCTGCATTTTCGTCTTTTCCGCTTCGCGTTGCGAATGATGTCTAGGCCTACACAAAACGAAAGTAAAATGTGCGCATGTCTAAATGTAAGGGAGATCACTCGTGTTTTCCCGCAGTATATGTCTGAAATCATTCCGAAGGTGTTGTTGTTTTTGTGTATATTGAAATAAAAGAGTCCTGTTATATGGTAATACTTCAATAAACGAAAAACACAAATCACACCAACAGACATATAAAATGTAGGCCTATCGGAGCATATTTTCGTTTCTGGCTGAGCTGTAATTAGCGAGAAGGCGATATAAAAATGCAATAGCATATCTTATGATGAAAATAGAACAAAATGATAATACTGCGAAGGTAAAAAAAGCCTTCAGGTTAGAATACCAATATGGAACTAGAGAAGGACAGTGGCTAGTTCTAACATGATTCCCGGTCTCATCTGCCCCGGCCGGTTGATCCCATTTTAGTTAGGCAAGCCTGGTGTGAATCACACGGAGGCGATTTTAGAATTAATTGACAGGATCCGTATCCATTAATAGGTTTGTAATATGAACTTTTTATGTTGATCTCCTACATAATTGTAAGTTATACTCCGCCTTATATTTCGTTAAATTATCAAGTTTACGTAACAAGTGCAAGCGAAATCCTAATTGACTGCCATGTTGGAAACTTCCTCAATCTTTCCGATATAGGTCAGACGTCTAAATATGGGTGTCATGACCAAATATGGAAATTGTAGTAAACATGACCGCATCAGTAGTAATACTATATTTGGCCGTGAAGGCCATATAAGGAAACGGATAACATCACGCGTGATCTAACATGGCCGTCGTTTCTTTTTTTAGAGTTTTTAGTAAGGATTTGTTATTTTAACGATGAACGAATATGCAATATTTTGATAACATTATAATCATATGAAGCGTGAATCAGATATATTATTACTGATTAGCACTTTTGATTATCCTCAGTTAGTTGGAACAGGACCGCTTCATAGCTCTGACCACGCAATATATAATTGTAAACAGGGACGTAAATGTCACCAATTTTAGCCAATCACAGGACAATATTTCCGTGTAAAGGGTTAATCCAGCGACAGTTCCAAGAGTAAATACGAAGTTTTAGAAGGATACTTAGTTCTAACTAAGAATAAGATTATATCCAATGACGTTTGAGTGAACTTGAGTCCGTGGTAATGGATTTTATTTGCAGTTTGTTTAGTATTACTAGAAGGTGACGTTATGTCTCGTTTATGAATATCTGAGCTCATTAACTGAAGTATTTTTACCGGAAGTTGCGTGTAGCATGCATGACCTACATTCAAGTAGCAGTTCCCGATTGAGATAAACAGGGTGCATTTTCAATAAGAATACGACGTTGTGATAAGATCATATGTTCTATAAAGAAAAGTAATGATATTTACAAGCCATTCAAGTGCATTTGAGTCCAAAGCTACGCATAATAAAGACAGTAGGTCCGGTATATGATTCAATTTAGTACCAGTGACTACCGCTAGAGGCCGTCTGTGTGAAATCGACATTTATGAATATCTGAGCTCATTAACTAAAGTAATACCAATAGCTGGCGGCTAACGCCTTAGCTAAAAACAGAACTTACATGGAATGGAGCTTAAAATTGAACAACTACATTTTCGTAATAGTATGGGGAAATGTTAAACGTAAGTTGATCGGCGATTCTCTGGCATAGGAATTGGCTAAAGTTTCTTTGTTAACAGTTACCTATTTAATAATACTTTTCACATAAACTCAGGTATCAACACAGTATGTATCCCTTTAACAAGGGACAGGTCATTACCACATGGCCAGCTGTATGCCTGTTATTTAAATTACCCCTTAGCTGCTGGTGTGGGGAACACACAGTAGGCCCATGGGAGGAGGGCTGTTACGTCCATGTATGTGTAAACTGACATTTTTGTGGGGGGGGTTCAGACTATTATGATAGTTGGAATAATTTTCACGTAATGCGGTTTATAATGATTTTATTTTTATCAACAATTCGTTTCGACACATATATATTCCGTAAAATTTACGGAAATAATATGCAAGTGCTACAGAAATGCTACGGTAATGGTACGGAAGTACTACGGAAATACTACGCAAGTGATACGCAAGTGCTATGCAAACGGTACAGAAATGGTACACAAACTGTAAGCTGAAAGCGAACGTGTACGGGTCTGCAAGTTTCATTTGTTTCAATTGTGATGTCATGCCTAGGAAGTACATGATGTCACTGACTTTCACACTGGAGTCAAAATGGCAGCTTTTTTTCATTTCAAAATTGTTGTTAAACACGAATGAATACCACAAATCTTGATTATGTGATATAAAAGATCTTACACTCGTTTTCATTTCATATGAAATTCATGAAACTCGTCACGAATTTTTCATTTTAGCTCACCAGAGGCTTGCTAAATTGAAACATTCTGACTCATTTCATAAATCTCATATGAAATGGAAGCTCATGCAAGATCCTATATGTACAAAAGCAGATATAGTGAAATATATGTTCAGACCCTGGACCGTTTTTCTCTACCAAAAATGCGTTTGCATTGCGTTTGCGTTGACCGTTTGATGTGTGTTTTAACTTTAGCCTTGAATGTGCATTGAACATGTGTTTTGCTGGTTATGTAAGAAAACAATCGATGATTATGTACAGGTTATGTTAAGAATATGTGAGTGCTGAAATGTGTTTATAAAAAAAAAAAAAAAAAAAAAAAGTTTTATGTATAACAAGAAGCCCAAGGGCCTTAGCGGTCACCTGAGTTATATTATAGGTACCAGTAGCTCAATGTCATTGTTGAGATGTACAAAATGTGGAAAACAACATGTAAACAAAGTGAAATACAATACTTGTCATGTCACCAAAGGATAAGATCTTAAAAAAATATTCAAATATTGAGAATTATACCCTCTCCCAAAGGGAGAGCAGATAACCTGGGGGATAATGAAATTAACAATTTAGGTAATGGTCAGTTAGTTAAGGACCTTTCTATCCACATCTGAGTCTGATGAAGAAGATTTTTTTAACTTTGAACCATAATCCTCATTTGGGCCCCACTGGGGGAAGGATCTTACTTTCTCATACCATCGAATTGCCATCTGGCATCATAATCATTCCAACCAAATTTGAATATTTCCCTGATGAAAATGGACAAAATATACCCAAAAGTATTTTTTCCCTTTATAAACTAAACTCAACTTTACCCCGAAAATGGATGTCCCTAATACAAGAGGCCCAAGAGGGCCTGTATCGCTCACCTGAATATTTAAGCAGTCATAGCAAAATATTCTCATTAAATATTATATTGCACTAAAAATATTTCCCTCACAAACTTTGTTGGCTCAAATTATCTGTTGAAACTACCAGCAAAATATTATTACAAGAATCTACGCTTTTTGATTCTTCATTGCTTGACATATTTTTCACTGTGACCTTGTAAGTAGGTCAATGTCATTTTCCTTCTCAAATTGGTAAGCTCTATTCAAAAAGCTACCAGCCAAATCTTATGAATCCATTCCTTTTAGTTCTTAAGAACAAATCCATTAGAATGTTGTTGACCTCTGTGACCTTGAAAGTAGGTCAAGGTCATTTTCATTCGCAAACTTTGTTGGGCTCTTTCCCAGGAAATAACCAGCCGAATATTAAGATTCTATAACTTCCAGTTCTTCAGAAGAAGTCATTTGAAGTGTTTGACATATCTGCCTCATGTGACCTTAAAAGTAGGTCAAGGTCATGTTCATTCTCAAACTTTGTTCGGCTCTTTCCTAGGAAGCTACAAGCCAAATATAAAGATTCTATACCTTTCAGTTGTTCAGAAGAAATCGCTTGAAGTGTCTGCCACATTTGACCCCTGTGACCTTGAAAGAAGGTCAAGGTCATTTTCTTCCTCAAACTTTGTCGGGCTCTATCCCAGAAAGCCACCAGCCAAATATGAAGATTTTATACCTTTTAGTTCTTCAGAAGAAGTCATTTGAAGCTTTTGACACATTTGACCCCTGTGACCTTGAAAGTAGGTCAAGGTAATTTTCGTTCTCAAACTTTGTTGGGCTCCATCACAGGAACCAATCAGCCAAATATGAAGATTCTATACCTTTTAGTTCTTCAGAAGCCGCACCATGACATAAAAAGGAGACAAGTACAACCCAGCAAATTACAGACCAACTTCACTAACCTGCATCACATGTAAACTCATGGAACACATCATAACAAGCGCCACAATGACACATCTGGAGAACAATAACATATTATATGACCTACAACACGGCTTTAGATCCTCCAGATCCTGTAAAACACAGCTCACCACATTCATACATGATCTCGCATCAAACAACAACATCAACAAACAGACAGACATCATCATTATGGACTTTGCCAAAGCTTTCGACTAAGTCCCACACAAACACTACAATACAAACTCAAATATTACGGGATAACAGGGAACACACACGCATGGATTACAGACTTTCTCTCATTCCACACCCAAACAGTAGTACTCGAGGGCAAACAATCAGACAAAATACAAGTAACCTCTGGGGTCCCTCAAGGAACCTGTTTGGGCCCCATCCTCTTCCTCATCTACATCAATGACTTCCACGAATACATGAAATACAGCACACTTAAGACTGTTTGCAGACGACAGCATCATATACAAGACGATAAACAACAAAGAAGACACACTAAAACTTCCATATGACCTTGACGCAGCAGAACAATGGGAGGTGGACTGGTTAATGAAATTTCACCCTGACAAATGCAACATACTCAACATTACACCGAAATGCAACAAAATACACCATGACTACAAACTCCACAACCACACATTACACCAAGAAGAATCAAGCAAATACTTAGGATTAAAATTACAAAATAACCTACGATGGGACAAACATATTAACAACATCACAGCCAATGCCAATAGGTCCTTAGGTTTTCTAAAACGCAACTTAAAAAAAACCTCACCACATATAAAAAAAACATGCATACAAAGCACTAGTCAGGCCAAAACTTGAATACTGCTCTTCCATTTGGGATCCACACAACACAAACCAAATTAAACAAATAGAAAAAACACAACGAAGAGCAGCACGCTACGTACAAAACAGATACCACAACACTAGTTCCGTAACAGATATGATCCACACACTACAATGGCCAACACTACAAACACGGCGCAGCTACACAAGAATTATCCTTTTTTTACAAAATCATACACAAAACTCAACTCATATACTCACACCCGTAGACCCTTGCACCAGACATGCACACCCTCACGCATACAAACACATATCTGCTACAAAGGACACCTACAAATATTCATTCTTTCCACACAAAATAACACAATGGAATCTCCTCCCCATAGCAGCAGTACAATGCACAACACTAGAGGACTTCAAGGCACACTTTCCCTACACAGCCCTCACACGCTAAACATACGCCAGATTTTATCTTTTTATCTATACCTTGCACAAAAAAATCACAAAACCCCCCACCTAATCACTGTAAATAACCCCCTTTTTCAAGCCTCTGCAACAGGCCCCCCCCCCCCCCCGAGGGCATAAACGTCAAATTGATGGAGCCCCCGTACGACAAAGAAGAACCCCCAACCAAAATAGGAGGCCCCAGACCCCTCGACTGGCCATGGCCTACCATGTTTCTGATCTGAGGTACAGACACAAAGCGATAGCTAAATCTTAATAAGAGCCAGTACAGATTGATTTTGATGGTCTTACGTCTGTTATTACGGCCTTGCTGCCTTTCAGTAGACGACCTACCGGTACAGACTTGTGCGCTGGCTTTACTGAAATGGGCTTAGAGATATAAAAGAAGTTGAAAAATATGGAAGTTTTACATAGATACAGTGTAAAGTTTGAAGTTCTTTTGAAATTTGGAATGAACACTTGTCTCATTCAACATTTCCATTTACCTCTTGACACACAAATCGGTTGCTTATCGTATATCTGAAAGAAGTACATGTAACATATAGTCACCATACAAAAATACAAAAGGACAGTTTTATATACTGGACATGTTTGTGTCAATTATAAGATATGAAGTATATTTAATTTCCTATCAAAATACCTCTTTGTTGCAGATTTAAGAAAGGAAAGAAAATAATGCCGTCATTCGTCAGGTACCGAAGGTGGCGGGGTTGGCGACAACGGTACCACCCAACCCCTCCCCCTCAAGCTTTTTGAATTTTTCCGGTACCAGTGATCTGAAGCTCATATGAATTAAATTGATACAAAATACATAAAGCACATTCAGATATAATTATAGCGTAATTTCAAATTAATAAAAAACTAACCCAGCCCCAATCCCTATGAAGTCCTTTGTTATTCTATGTCTCACAACCATACGTTTCCGACGCATAATGAAAAGGGAATTAAGTGTTACTCATCTTCATTCTTCATTATTATATACCCGAAGTTACAAACCCCTGTGCACGGTGGTCGCCTTTATACTTTCCCTGTTCAATGTTTTAATTAAATTAAAACAATACGTAAATTCAATCAGAGACGTATATTAAGCTATTTAATTAGTTACAATAATGTTTGTTTAGACTTATCCTAATATGTCGGAGTAATCATTCTCCCCAAGTGATATACATCTAATTTATACTTCCTAAATTCTCAGATTTCGTGGGAAATTTTTTAACTAGATACGTCGACAATGGACGTAACTGCGTTTACAGGGACCTGCAATAACAATAGCCGCATGTAACAGGGGTGACCACACGTTTAAACAATAATAAAGGTAAGTCCAGGTAAAAGCAAAGACCAGATGATAGTTGGGATTAATTCACTATTGTTTGGGATAGTGAAATCAGTGCTGTTTGTGCAATATACTTTTCAAAATGACAGCCAAGAGAAAGCAATAAAAAAGTTCAAGGCTGTTTTAAGGAGGAAATTACGTAAGTAATTCAGATTTTAGATTATGTTTTCATGACCCCGAGAATGAAATGTGTAGCTGGAGGTACAGCAGTGGATATGATTAAGCGTAACAGGGTGTATAGAATGTGTACATGTATGTTGTGTTGTAAGATGTATAGATACGATACATATAACTAATACTCAGGCTTCAATATCATTCATATAAATACTGATTATAATTATCAAATAATACCCCTAAAGAGAATATTATAAGAATTATACCTGTTTGAGGTCTAAGTTAGAGAAAGATGATTTTAAGAAAAAGTAATTTGGATTGATAGGTGTCACCTATGTCCCGCTTTGA
Organism: Mizuhopecten yessoensis; assembly: GCF_002113885.1. Lineage (NCBI taxonomy): Eukaryota > Metazoa > Mollusca > Bivalvia > Pectinida > Pectinidae > Mizuhopecten > Mizuhopecten yessoensis. The sequence goes on from NW_018406373.1 coordinate 139,373, forward strand.
CCATCAATGCACATATCAAAGAAACTAACTTAAATGCAAAAACTTCATGTTGATGGAAATGCTGACAAAGTCAATGGACCATGAAAGGTTGGCCGCATCCAGCATTTGATGCATGGGTTGAGATGTACTACCTATTATCCAAGTTTGGTTGATGTAGCACTTATACTTTCAGAGAAACTAACTTAAACACAAAAACTTAATGTTGATGGAGATACAGACAAAGTCAATGGACCATGAAAGGTAGGCCGCATCCAGCATTTCATGCATGGGTTGAGATGTACTACCTAAGATGCATGTATTGTGCAAGTTTTGTTGGTGTATTACTTATACTTTCAGAGAAACTAACTTAAACACAAAAACTTAATGTTAACGCCATCACCGCCAAGTCGATTCGTGGTGGCGAGACAAAAAACAATAATTACACAGAATTTGCTTGCAGCATTTCAGTTGGATTTGTAGTATAATACAGTAATAATATTGTATGCAAACTCATCACGTTCACTTGTTTTATAAATATGATGATATTCATATCCAATATTTTCCAAACACAAGTTTCATATTTTATCTCCTTTTGGACATTTGCTATCGCCTAGTTTAAACAAGAGGCCCAAGAGGGCCTGTATCGCTCACTTGAATATTTAAGCAGTCATAGCAAAATATTCTCATTAAATATTATATTGCACTAAAAATATTTCCCTCACAAACTTTGTTGGCTCCATCTCATGAAACTACCAGCAAAATATTATTACAAGATTCTATGCTTTTTGATTCTTCAGAAGTTGCTTGACATATTTTTCCCTGTGACCTTGTAAGTAGGTCAATGTCATTTTCCTTCTCAAATTGGTAAGCTCTATTCCAAAAGCTACCAGCCAAATCTTATGAATCCATTTCTTTTAGTTCTTAAGAACAAATCCATTAAAATACTGTTGACCTCTGTGACCTTGAAAGTAGGTCAAGGTCACTTTCATTCTCAAACTTTGTTGGGCTCTTTCCTAGGAAGCTACAAGCCAAATATAAAGATTCTATACCTTTCAGTTGTTCAGAAGAAGTCGTTTGAAGTGTCTGACACATTTGACCCCTGTGACCTTGAAAGTAGGTCAAGGTCATTTTCTTCCTCAAACTTTGCCGGGCTCTATCCCAGGAAGCCATCAATCAAATATAAAGATTCTATACCCTTCAGTTCTTCAGAAGAAGTCATTTGAAGCTTTTTACACATTTGATTCCTGTGACCTTGAAAGTAGGTCAAGGTAATTTTCATTCTCAAACTTCGTTGGGCTCCATCCGAGGAACCAATCAGCCAAATATGAAGATTCAATACCTTTTAGTTCTTCAGAAGAAGTCATTTGAAGTTTTTGACATATTTGACCCATGTGTCCTTGAAAGTAGGTCAAAGTCATTTTCATTCTCAAACTTTGTTAAGCTTCATCCCAGGAAGCCATCAGCCAAATATGAAGATTCTATACCTTTTAGTTCTTCAGAAGAAGTCGTTTGAAGTTTTTGACATATTTGACCCCTGTGACCTTTAAAGTAGGTCAAGGTCATTTTCGTTCTCAAACTTTGTAGGGCTCCTACCAACAAAGCCTTCAGCCAAATATCATGACTCTAGGCCTATCCGTTCTTCAGAATAAGTTGTTTAAAGGAAAAGTTGACGGACGAGGACGCACGGACGAACGGAAGACGGACGCCGCACCACGAAATAAGCTCACTTGCCCTTCGGCCAGGTGAGCTAATAAAAACAAGCAATTACACATACATTATTTAGTTTGGGTTGTTAATTATTTTCCAACAAATTGATGACATATCTATTTTTTAACAACAAATTCAAAATTTGAAACTAAAAAAAAAATCAACAATCTACTAGACGTATCCATATGTATTGTTGATATCGAAGAACCATTGTTCAAGACCATACCCGTAACCTCATCTTGAAATGATTTTTGGGGAAAATATAGTAAAAAAAAAAGATAAGTGAGAAACCACCAACATCAATATACTTCCAATCTTATGAATTCATATAAAGGAAAGTGTTTCAGCGTCGTCAAGATTAACTGATTATGTGTTAAATGTAATGTAATGTTGAGTTCATAAATACATGTCATTAGAAGTTTCATTCCATTGGAAAACGAATTATCAATACACCTAATCAATTGGCAGAAAAATCATCATTCCAAATTATATGTTTTGTGCTGACAGGGAAAATGTTGCATATACATCTGCCGCTGTGCAAAATACACGCGAGCACTGTATAGGTAAATACAGATCAGAGTTGGGGTCAGAGACCGACACGCTTCCGCGAGCAGATACATTCAAATCTAAGTTTGTTATTTGGCTACTATAAACTGTGTTTTAGGAACGTGTTTTAACCAAACGTTTTGTGTGCGTTTGCGTTGTGTTTCTGTTTGCGTTACATTTGCGTTGTGTTTCTGTTTGCGTTACATTTGCGTTGTGTTTCTGTTTGCGTTGTGATTCTGTTTGCGTTGTGTTTCTGTTCGCGTTACGTTTGCGTTGTGTTTCTGTTTGTGTTACGTTTGCGTTGCGTTTCTGTTCTGTTTGCGTTGAGTTTGCGTTTAAACAGACAAGAAAAACAGTCCAGGGTCTGTACCGCAGTACACGAAAGTGTAATTACACTGGTTAACAAGGAAAGTTTACAACAGATTCCTGCACAAAAGAAACATATAAATATGAAAATAATGGAATCAAATGCCAATATACGAGAACATCTAACCTGAACACCTGTCTCAAAAAAAAAACCATAAAGGGGAAGCACTGGTCTCTGGATGGTAAGAGCTATTTCCTGGAAATTTGATAAGATGCTACATTATGTTGTGTAATATTTTCTCCCACATTCAATATAGGTTTCCCCACTCTAACTCATGGATAAACCTGCTAGGAATTGGTAAACATTTTTGGTTACCCACTATTGGGAAACACCCAGAACATTATTTTATTGGTCAATCTTCTAATTATGATGTTAAGTAGCAATGCTTTCGGACGCCATCTTCCAATGTGTCATCACAATTTCATGACAACTAGCTGTTCCCCGATCGGACACAGGAATAATGTAATCAAGAGAAACATGGTTTTCTAGATATGATATCTGAACGTTGTGGGAGAAAAAGGCCCAAAATTAAAAAGGTTGCATAATTATCATGTTTATGTAACTCTTCTTAGGTAAATTTAACATTTTAAAAGACACTCAGTAAACCTTGTGTCTTGATACAATTTGAAATTTAATAAACTTGAGTTAGATAAACATGATAACTGGCCATTACTCATTGGAGGACCTCTATATCCCTGTACTGCTCCCATAAAACACACCTGCTTTGCTGGCTCTGGATACCTTGGGCAGAAAATCCTTCGAAGTGTAAAATCCCATATCTTCTGTCAGGTCTTTGAAAATCGGAATCCTCTTTGAATCTGGGAGGCCTATGAAGGGAACAGTACACAAATGTTTTTGTTATCAGATTTGAGGTCTGATATTTTTATCAAAATCATGTACAGTACAAATTTATTAGCGAAAATATATGTACAGTTAACTATTTGATACTGTATAGCAGTTATATTTCGCAGGGGTTTAAATTTCGTTATACAGTGTGTATGCATGCTCTGACTAATATCCGTAAAATATATGTCAAGGTCATTGATTTGAACAAACTTGGTAGCCCTTCACCCCATCATGTTACTGGCCAAATTAAAGCACCCTAGGCCTCTCGATTATTCATAAGAAGTTGTTGAAATGTTTTAAACATTTTTGACCCCTGTGACCTTGAATATATGTCAAGGTCATTTATTTGAACAAAATTGGTAGCAATTCATCCCAGCATGTTACTGGCCAAATATCATCACCCTAGGCCTCTTGGTTATTCAGAAGAAGTTGTTTAAATGTTTTTAGCATATTTGACCCCAGTGACCTTGAATATGATTCAAGGTTATTCATTTGAAAGAATTTGGTAACCCTTCATCCTAACATGTTTCTGGTCAAATATCATCACCCTAGGCCTCTTGGTTATTCAGAAGAAGTTGTTTAAAGATTTTAAACATATTGGACCCCTGTGACCTTGAATACAAGAGGCCCAATGGGTCTGCATCGCTCACCTGGTGTAAATCTCACACTTGTAACCTTAAAGTGATCTAAAATAAAGCTACAGGCAAAATATCAGTATTTATGAATAAAACCTGTTAATTTTTTTTAAAACATTTCACCCCTGTTATTGAAAATCGAACAAGGTCATTATGTTGAACAAATTTCATAGTCTTTCATCTCAGGATGCAACTTGCAAAATATCAACATTCCGGGACCCATGGTTAATCAGAAGAGGTCATTTAAAGATTTTAAACAAATTTGACCCCTGTGACCTTGAATATAAGTCAAAGTCATTCACTTTAACAAACACGGTAGTCCTTGATCCCAGCATGTTACTGACTAAATATCAACATCCTGGGCCTTTTAGTTATTCAGAACAAGTTGTTTAAACATTTTGAACATATTTGCTCCTTGTGACCTTGAATATGATTCAAGGTCGTGCATTTAAACAAACTTGGTAGCCCTTCATCCTAGTATGCTACTGACTAAATATCAACATCTAGGCATTTGGGTTACTGAGAAGAAGTTGTTCAAGGTTTTTAAACATATTTGACCGCTGTGACCTTGAATAAGGGTGAAGGGCACTCATTTCAACAAACTTGGTAGCCCTCCATCTAAGCATGCTACTGGCCAAATATCATCACCCTGAGCATTTTGGTTATTCAGAAGAAGTTGTTTAAAGGTGTTTTAAGACAATTGACCCCTGTGACCTTGAATATGGGTGAAGGTCATTTATTTGAACAAACTTGATAGCCCTTCTCCCAAGCATGCTACTGGCCAAATATCATCTCCCCAGTCATTTTGGTTATTGAGAGGGTGTTTAAATGCTTTTAACATATTTGACCCCTGTGACCTTGAATATAAGTCAAGGTCATTTTTTAAAAATAAATCCTGGCAGCCCTTCATCCCAGTTTGCTGCTGGCCAATTATCATCACCCTAGGCCTTTTGGTTATTGAGAATAAGTTGTTTAAAGCAAAATATTGACGCCGGACGCTGGACGACAGACGCCGTACGGACGCTGGACGCCGCACCACGGCATAAGCTCACTTGGCCCTTTCGGGCCAGGTGAGCTAATAAGTGAAGGTCAATTATTTGGAGGATAAACTTGGTAGCCCTTCATCCTAGCATGTAACTGGCCAGATATCATCACCCTAGCCCTCTCCGTTACTCAGAAGAACTTGTTTAAAAGTTTAAACATATTTGACCCCTGTGACCTTGAATATAAATCAAGGTCATTGATTTGAACAAACTTGGTAGCCCTTCATTTCAGCATGTTACTAGCCAACTATCATCACCCTAGGCCTCTTGGTTATTCAGAAGAAGTTGTTTAAAGGTTTTAATCATATTTGATCCCTGTGACCTTGAATATAAGTCAAGGTCATTTATTTGAACAAACTTGGTAGCCCTTCATCCCAGCATGTTACTGACCAACTATCATCACCCTAGGCCTCTTGGTTATTCAGAAGAAGTTGTTTAAAGATTTTAACATATTTGACCCCTGTGACCTTGAAAATGGATGAAGGTCATTTATTTGAACAGACTTTGTAGCTCTTTATCCCAGCATGCTTCTGGAAAAATTTCATCACCCTAACCTTTTTTGTTACTTAGAAGAAGTTGTTTAAAGGAAAAAGTTGATGCTGGACGGACGCTGCACCATACCATAAGCTCACTTGGAACTTCGGGCTAGGTTATCAGGTACATTCATGTAACAGATATGGAATCCTGCCACATTTTTGGAAAACCACCCAACTTTTGGCCATATTTTTTCTAATTTGAACTATAAAATGTATATCAATTGTTTATATGAATCTCAATATATAAAGATAAGCAAATTAGTCTTCTCCGTTATTCACAGCTCAAAAGTGTACTTATTACTGTGGAACACTGATGGTTATATATTCAGAAATGTAAATGTTTGAAATGAACATCTTACCGGTGCCGAGGAACACCACCTCATATCCCTGCCCCTTCAAACCCTCCAGTGTGAGATCTTTAGTTGACAAAGCCTTGCCATTCATAACCTGAAATTGAAATTACAACTCCTGTCACCATCATATTGATGTTGTGATATTTAGGTTTATTTAATTTAGATATCATGCAACATTTCACCACATAAAATACACATACATTCTGAAGGCTCCTTATTTCAAAAACATAACATATATATTTTAAATTATGTTTGCTATTGAAATTAGGAATTAAAATAATTCTTTTGTGTTTTGCTGCATAGAATATGACATTGCTGTAAAAATAGGATTCTTCATAAATGTGTACATTTCCAACATTAGACCAATTAAAAAGAGAGCTTAATAGTCATGCGAAAGTGGCCAGCTACATACACTTGTACATGTATATATGGTCACATCTAATAGACTTCAGTTTATAGTCAATAATGAACTTAACATAACTTACACATTTGTCACCCTTGTAAAAGTACTAGCCGCTTCCTTCCGTCTCGAATACGGAGAATTTCTCTTAAACTCAAACAGTAGTGTGTAAGCCTAGTAAACCAGAGGTTCCAGGTTCAACTCTTAGCAGAGGCATTGAAAAAATACTGACCTCTAGCCTGTTAACAGAGGGCCTGTATCGCTCACCTGGATATCTAAGAAAGCAAGGCATAATATTATCCAAATGAGATCCAAGGGCAAGGGAATATGCCAGATGGGTGGGGATCTTAACCATTTCGAAGTTATGACCCAGGGGTTAAATTTCCAAGGATGGGGCAGACCCCAAGACAATCCTGGAAGCATATGTGCAGTCATCTCTTTATACTCAGCAATTGGTAAATACGGTTATAGGATGGGGATCTCAACTGTTTCCAAGCTGTGACTAAGAAACAAGTTCCCTAGGGGTTTGGTCAGACCCCAGGGTCTATTCTTATATCATCACTACATTCTTCTCTTTATGCCCAGTATTTGTATATATAGTTTTGGGGTGGGGATCTCAACCGTTTCAAAGTTATGACCGTGGGACTATGTCTCATAGGGTGGGGCCAGACCCTAGGGCCATCCTGGAAAAAGATGTGCATTCTTCTCTTTATATTCAGCAATTATATATATGGTTATATGGTGGAGACCTCAACCATTTCCAAGTAATAAACTTTTTTTGGCCCCACCCCTTAGCCCGGTGGGGTCAGCCCCATCATTTGTACAATTTTGAATCTCCACTACCTAGGGATGCTTCCTGTCAAATATGGTTAATATACATCTCTTAGTTCCAGATAAGAAGTCGCTTAAAGCAATATAGCCAAATTGACACCTTTTTGGCCCCGCCTCTCAGGGGTCAGCCCCTCCATTTGTACAATTTTGAATCTCTACCACTAAGAGATGATTCCAGTCAAGTATAGTTGATATCCATCACTTAGTTTCAGAGAAGAAGTCGCTTAAAGCAATATAGCCAAATACCCTTTTTGGCCCCCGCCCCGCAGCCTCCTTAGGGATCAGCAATACCATTCGTACTATTTTGAATCCCTGCCTCCCATGAATGCTTTTGATCAAATATGATTGATATCCAGTAAGAAGTCGTTTGTAGCAATATAGAAAAATTGCCCCCTTTTGGCCCCACCCCTTAGCTCACTGGGGGGTTAGCCCCTCCATTTGTACAATTTTGAATCCCCACTACCTAGGGATGCTTCTAGTCAAATATGGTTGATATCCATCGCTTAGTTCCAGAGAAGAAGTCGCTTAAAGCAGAAAAGCCAAATAAACCTTTTTGGCCCCGCCCCTCAGCCCCCTGGGGGTTCAGCCACACCATTTGTAAAATTTTGAATCTCTACCTCCCATAAATGCTTTAATCAAATATGATTGATATCCAGTGCATAGTTCTACAGAAGAAGTCGTTTGTAGCAATAAAGCCAAATTGCCCATTTTTGGCCCAGCCCCTCAGCTTCCTAGGGGGTCAGCCCCACCATTTGTACAATTTTGAATCTCCACTACCTAGGGATGCTTCCAGTCAAATATAGGTGATATCCACCTCTTAGTTCTAGAGGAGAAGTCGCTTAAAGCAATATAGCCAAATTGACCCCTTTTGGCCCCGACCCTCAGCCCCCTGGGGGATCAGCCCAACCATTTGTACAATTTTGAATCCCCACCACCTAAGGATGCTTCCATTCAAATTTAGTTGAATTCCAATCAGTGGTTAAGAAGAAGAAGTCGTTTAAAGAAATTGTTGACGTACAGACGACGGACGGACAACGGACGACGGGCGGAGGACGGACGCCACAATATGGCATAAGCTCACCTTGGTCCTTCGGACCAGGTGAGCTAACAAGGTACTTACCTTGACTCCAACATCCTTCATCAGCTCCACTTCAAAATCGACCACACTGTAGGGAAGACGGTACTGAGGAATCTCGGAGGAACTGAAAACACACCAGACATCTATTTTATACATATATACATCATTAATCAAAAACAGACACATGCTTTAACAAGAGGCCCAGAGGGCCTGTATCGCTCACCTGGATATCTAAGAAAGCATGGCAAAATATTCTCTAAATGAGATCCAAGGGAATATGCCAGACCCCAAAGCCAATCTTTGTAGCATATCTGTATTAGATTTTTCATGCCCTGCATTTGTTTCTATAGTTTTGGGTTGGGGATCTCAACTGTTTCGAAGTTATGACCCAAGGTTTAAGTCTGCAAGGTTGGGGCAAACCCTTGGGTCAATTTTAATATCATGACTGCATTCGTCTCTTTATGCCCAACAATTGTATATATAGTTTTGGGGTGGGGATCTTAACCATTTCGAAGTTATGACCCAGGGGTTAAGATTCCAAGGATGGTGCAGACCCCAAGGACATCCTGGAAGCATATGTGCATTAATCTCTTTATACTCAGCAATTGTATATACAGTTATAGGATGGGGATCTCAACTGTTTCCAAGCTGTGACTAAGAAACAAGTTCCCTAGGGGTTTGGTCAGACCCCAGGGTCTATTCTTATATCATCACTACATTCGTCTCTTTATGCCCAGTATTTGTATATATAGTTTTGGGGTGGGGATCTCAACCGTTTCAAAGTTATGACCCTCGGAATATGTCTCATAGGGTGGGGCCAGACTCTAGGGACATCCTGGAAAAAGATGTGCATTCTTCTCTTTATACTCAGCAATTGTATATATGGTTATACGGTGGGGATCTCAACCATTTCTAAGTAATAAACCTTTTTTGGCCCCACCCCTTAGCCCGGTGGGGTCAGCCCCATCATTTGTACAATTTTGAATCTCCACTACCTAGGGATGCTTCCTGTCAAATATTGGCGAATATCCATCTCTTAGTTCCAAAGAAGAAGTCGCTTAAAGCAATATAGCCAAATACTGTTTTTGGTCCCCGCCCCCTAGGGGGGTCAGCCACACCATTTGTACAATTGTGAATCCCTGCCTCCCATGAATGCTTACCACCAAATACGATCGATATCCATAGCAAAGTTCTACAGAAAAAGTTGTTTATAGCAATATAGCCAAATTGCCCCCTTTTGGCCCCACCTCTCAGCCCCCTGGGGGGTCAGCCCCTCCATCTGTACAACTTTGAATCCCCACTACCTAGGGATGCTTCCAGTCAAATATGGTTGAAATCCATCACTTAGTTCCAAAGAAGTAGCTTAAAGCAGTATAGCCAAATAACCCTTTTTGGCCCCGCCCATCAGCCCCCTGGGGGGTCAGCCACACCATTTGTACAATTTTGAACCCCTACCTCCCATAAATGCTTTTGATTAAATATGATTAATATGAGTGCATAGTTCTACAGAAGAAGTCGTTTGTAGCAATATAGCAAAATTGCCCATTTTTGGCCCCTCCCCTCAGCCCCCTAGGGGGTCAGCTCCCTCCATTTGTACAATTTTGAATCTCAACTACCTAAAGATGCTTCCAGTCAAATATGGTTGATATCCACCTCTTAGTTCCAGAGGAGAAGTCGCTTAAAGCAATATAGCCAATTTGACCCCTTTTGGCCCCGCCCCTCAGCCCCCTGGGGGATCAGCCCAACCATTTGTACAATTTTGAATCCCCACCACCTAAGGATGCTTCAATTCAAATTTATTTGAATTCCAATCAGTGGTTAAGAAAAAAGTCATTTAAAGAAATTGGTGACGTACGGACAATGGAAGGACGGACGACGGACGACGGATGGACGACGGACGGACGCCACGGTATGGCATAAGCTCACCTTGGTCCTTCGGTGAGCTAATAATATACCGTATTAACATGTCAAATTACCACCTTCCATAAAATTCTTGGAAAGTCTTGAAAATATAAATAACATATTAAATTATTATTGTTTTTCTTGCCAGTTGTTTGCAATGAATCTGATATCCCTACCTCAGTCCCCCTATATAATCATTCTTCTCAAATATAGTGAGATTTGAATAGCCGAGGCGCGCCAGAAAGGTGGCACAGCTGATGCTAGCAGGCCCACAGCCCACAAGAGCCACCTTGGTCTGGTAACTCTCAGGCAGCTCTTCAAGGGGAAGCAACCCTGGATCACGAATCTGTGGAATCTTCATAGCTTTGAATACCTAGTAGGTAACAGGCATATTGATATATCATAGTCTCAATTATCATTGACCATATCACATATTCGAGTAACGACTAATTGCAATAGTGAAAAAAAGTTAGTTACCTTTTATTTTTTCAATATAGGTTTCCTGTAAAAAGTTCATGAATGGAAGCCAATATTTACAGATAAGTTTTTAAAAGTCAATAAAATTTCAATGAGCTTTAAATCATTTTCAGAGTCTAATGCATTGTGTTAAGTATCCTGTAAGAATTCACTGTTTACTGTAAGTTTACAGATTTTACTTAAGATGTCCACAGTTTACTTCAATTGGTTCTTACTTCAGTGGCAAACTGCTGTAATCCTCCGATGTTTATTGGTCCTTCTTCAGAGGCATACAGGTTACAACCACCAACACAGAGGTCAGAGGTCGGGCAGACCATACCACAAGTAAGGCCAAGAGGATTGTCTGACAAAATGGACTTAGCTGCTCCGTAGAAGTTCTGCAATTAACCAATTGTAAGGGATATAACGACAGACTGACATCACTCAATACAACTCTGTCCTTAAATGTGTAAGGGAAGAACCTACTGACCACTGTCCTTGCAAATCTAAGGAAAGAACCTACTGACCACTGTGTGTTTAGTGAAGTCCTACCGACCACTGTGTTTTTAGTGTGGTCTTACTGACCACTGTCTTTAGTGAGGTCCTATTGACCACAGTGTATTTAGGGTGGTCCTACTAACCACTGTGTGTTGAGTGAGGTCCTACTGACTAATGTGTGTTTAGTGTAGTCCTACTGACCACTGTGTGTTAAGTGAGGTCCTACTGACCACTGTCCTGCTTTAGTGAGGTCCTACTGACCACTTTGTGTTTAGTGAGGTCCTACTGACCACTGTGTATTCAGTGTGGTCCTACTGACTACTGTGGGTTTAATGAGGTCCTACCGACCACTTTGTGTTTAGTGTGGTCCTAGAGACCACTGTGAGTAGGACCACTGTGTGTTTAGTAAGATCCTACTGACCATTGTGTGTTTAGTGAGGTCCTACTGACCACTGTGTGTTTAGTGAGGTCCTACTGACCACTGTGTGTTTAGTGAGATCCTACTGACCATTGTGTTTAGTGTGGTCTTACTAACGACTGTGTGTTTAGTGAGGTCCTACTGACCACTGTGTGTTTAGTGAGGTCCTACTGACCACTGTGTGTTTAGTGAGGTCCTACTGACCATTGTGTTTAGTGAGGTCCTACTGACCATTGGTTGTTTAGTGTGGTCGTATTTTCCACTATGTTTAGTGAGGTCCTACAGACCACTGTTTGTTTAGTGGTCAGGTCCTACTGACCACTGTGTATTAAGTGTGGTCTTACTGACCATTGTGTGTTTAGTGAGGTCCTACTGACCATTGTGTGTTTAGTGAGATTCTACTGACCACTCTGTGTTTAGTGAGGTCCTACTGACCATTGTGTTTAGTGTGGTCTTAATAACGACTGTGTGTTTAGTGAGGTCCTACTGACCACTGTGTGTTTAGTGAGGTCCTACTGACCATTGTGTGTTTAGTGAGATTCTACTGACCACTATGTGTTTAGTGAGGTCCTACTGACCATTGTGTTTAGTGAGGTCCTACTGACCACTTTTTGTTTAGTGTGGTCTTACTAACGACTGTGTGTTTACTGAGGTCCTACAGACCACTGTGTGTTTAGTGAGGTCCTACCGACCACTGTGTTTAGTGAGGTACTACTGACCATTGTGTTTAGTGAGGTCCTACTGACCACTGTGTATTTAGTGTGGTCTTACTAACGACTGTGTGTTTAGTGAGTTCCTACCGACCACAGTGTGTTTAGTGAGGTCCTACTGACCACTGTGTGTTTAGTGAGGTCCAACCTACCATTGTCCCTGTTCAGTAAGAATGTACCTTGTTTGCTATACTTGTTATGAATGACTTTATGTCCAGCTGTGTTGGACAACTCTTCTGACAGGGAGCATCTGCACACTTCAAACATCTGTAGAAAAAATTATTAAAGTAATTAAAGTTAATATCAAGATAAATTTACAAACTAATCAGATATTGAATTAAATATAGGAAGTTTTAGAAATTATTGTATATCAGAACAAGAGGCCAAGAGGGCCTGTATCGCTGACCTGAATGTGTTTAAAATAATTGGTATGAAGTAAAGATATAGCACTCAATGGTAGGTGCTGTAAGTACATATGAATTTTCAGAAAGATCCATCCAGTACTTGAGATATAGCGAGAACAAACTTCAAACAGAGCCCCACCACTATGCCCCTAGGGGGGTCTTACCCACTGTTTATACAAAATTAAGTCCCCTTGGCCCAAGGACGCTCCAGACTAAATAAGGATAAGATCCCTTAATCCCGATGGTCGAAGAAGGATTTTAAAGGTTATACCTCTATTTCTCTTATTGGGCCCCACCCTTCTGCCCCCTGGGAGACCACACCCACTGCTTATACAAAATTGAGTCCACTTGGCCAAAGGATGCTCCAGACTAAATTAGGATAAAATCCCTTAATCCCTATGGTAGAAGAAGGATTTTAAAGGTTTTACCTCTAATTCCCCTATTAGGCCCCGCCTCTCTGCTTCCAGGGGGTTTAGACACACCGTTTATACAAAATTGGTTCCTCTTCACCCAAGGATGCTTCATACCAAATTTGGACAAAATCCTGTCATTCGTACAGAAGAAGGTTTTTGAAGAATTTGCTATATTTTCCCAAATGGGCCCGCCAATCTGCCCCAAGGGGGGCCACACTCACTGTTTATACAAAATTGAGTCTCTTTTGCCCAAGATTCTCCAGACCAAATTGGGCAGAAATCCTTCAACCCTATGGTAGAAGAAGGATTTTAAAGATTTACCTCTATTTCCCCTATTGGGCCCCATCCTTCTGCCCCCTTTGAGACCACACCGTCTGCTTATACAAAATTGAGTCCCCTTGGCCATAGGATCCTCAAAACCAAATTAGGATAAAATCCCTTAATCCCGATGGTGGAAGAAGGATTTTAAAAGTTTTACCTCTATTTCCCCTATTGGGCACGCCCCTCAGGTCCAAGGGGTGCCACACCCACCATTTATACAAAATTTGTTCCCCTTTACCCAAGGATACTCCACACAAAATATGGAATAAAACCTTTCATTCTGAGAGAATAAGAAGGATTTTAAAGAATAATTTGCTATGTTTCCCCTTATGGGCCTGCCCCTAAGGCCCCTGGGCCCACTTGTATAAAACATCTCAACTCTTGAGATTTCCTTAAGTCTAAGATTTCCCATAGACAATACATTGCTTGAGATTTTCCTTAACTTTGAGATGTTTTATACAAGTGGGCCCTGGGGGGGCCAGACCCACGGTTTATACAAAATTGGTTCCTCTTCACGCAAGGATGATTCAGACCAAATATGGACCAAATCTTTTTATTCCTACAGAAGGTTAAGGATTTTAAAGACTAATTTGCTATGTTTCCTCTATTTGACCTCGCCCATCAAGCCCCTGGGGGGCCAGACCCACGGTTTATAAAATTTTGGTTCCTCTTCCCCCAAGGACGCCTCTGAGAAAATATAGAATAAATCCTTTCATTCCTACAGAAGAAGAAGGATTTTAGACAATTTGCTATATTTCCCCTATTGGGCCCCGCCCCTCAGCCCCCAGGGGGGCCACACCCACCATTTATACAAAATTGGTTCCCCTTCACCCAAGGATGATTCAGACCAAATATGGATCAAATCTTTTTATTCCTACAGAAGGTTAAGGATTTTAAAGACTAATTTGCTATGTTTCCTCTATTGGACCTCGCCCCTCAAGCCCCTGGGGGGCCAGACCCACCGTTTATATAACATTGGTTCCTCTTCCCTCAAAGATGCTTCTGACCAAATTTGGTCAAAATCTACTGGGCCGTTCAGGACAAGTAGCGTTTCAAATGAAAAGTTGACGGACGGACGGATATATGATTTGATATTTATTTTAAACATTAGATGTTTATATATACATGTAAAAACCAGTTTTTGAGGAAAATGTTATAAATATAAATTAATGGAATAAACAGTTACTTAAATGATAACCTTAAATGATGAGCTCTCTCCCTCCATAACTCATATCACAGGTATGATGAGAGCTCTTTCCCTCCATAACTCATACCACAGGTATGATGAAAGCTCTTTCCCTCCATAACTCATACCACAGGTATGATGAGAGCTCTCTCCATCCATAACTCATACCACAGGTATGATGAGTGCTCTCTCCCTCCATAACTCATATCACAGGTATGATGATAGCCCTCTCCCTCCATGACTCATACCACAGGTATGATGAGAGAGCTCTCCCTCCATAACGCATACCACAAGTATGATGAGATAGCTCTCCTCCATAACTCATACCACAGGTATGATGAGGGCTCTCTCCCTCCATAACTCATATCACAGGTATGATGATAGCCCTCTCCCTCCATGCCTCATACCACAGGTATGATGAGAGAGCTCCCCCTCCATAACGCATACCACAAGTATGATGAGAGAGCTCTTCCTCCATAACTCATACCACAGGTATGATGAAAGCTCTTTCCCTCCATAACTCATACCACAGGAATGATGAGAGCTCTCTCCCTCCATAACTCACACCACAGGTATGATGAGTGCTCTCTCCCTCCATAACTCATATCACAGGTATGATGATAGCCCTCTCCCTCCATGCCTCATACCACAGGTATGATGAGAGAGCTCCCCCTCCATAACGCATACCACAAGTATGATGAGATAGCTCTCCGAGAGAGTTTTCCCTCAATAACTCATACCACAGGTATGATGAGAGCTCTTTCCCTCCATAACTCATACCCCAGGTATGATGAAAGCTCTTTCCCTCCATAACTCATACCACAGGAATGATGAGAGCTCTCTCCCTCCATGACTCATACCACAAGTAAAATGAGAGAGAGCTCCCTCCATAACGCATACCACAGGTATAATGAGAGAGCTCTCCCTCCATAACTCATACAACAAGTATGATGAGAGACCTCTCTCTCCATAGCTCATACCACAAGTATGATGAGAGAGCTCCCCCTCCATAACGCATACCACAAGTATGATGAGAGAGCTCTTCCTCCATAACTCATACCACAAGTATGATGCTCCATAACTCATACCACAGGTATGATGAGCGCTCTCTCCCTCCATAACTCATATCACAGGTATGATGATAGCCCTCTCCCTCCATGACTCATACCACAGGTATGATGAGAGAGCTCCCCCTCCATAACGCATACCACAAGTATGATGAGAGAGCTCTTCCTCCATAACTCATACCACAAGTATGATGAGATAGCTCTCCCTCTATAACTTATACCACAAGTATGATGAGAGAGTTTTCCCTCAATTACTCATACCACAGGTATGATGAGATAGCTCTCCCTCCATAACTCATACCACAAGTATGATGAGAGAGCTCTCCCTCCATAACTCATACCACAAGATAACTCATACCACAGGTATGATGAGAGCTCTCCCTCCATAACTCATACCACAAGTATGATGAGACAGCTCTCCCTCCATAACTCAGACCACAAGTATGATGAGAGAGCTCTCCCTCTATAACTCACACACAAGTATGATGAGAGAGCTCTCCCTCCATAACCCATACCACAAGTATAATGAGAGAGCTCTCCCTCCATAACTCATACCACAAGTATAATGAGAGAGCTCTCCTCCATAACTCATACCACAGGTATGATGAGAGCTCTCCCTCCATAACTCATACCACAAGTATAATGAGAGAGCTCTCCTCCATAACTCATACCACAAGTATGATGAGATAGCTCTCCCTCCATAACTCATACTACAGGTATGAGGAGAGCTCTCTCCCTCCATAACTTATACCACAGGTATGATGAGAGCTCTCTCCCTCCATAACTCAAACCTAAAGGATAATGAGAGAGCTCTCCTCCATAACTCATACCACAAGTATGAAGAGATAGCTCTCCCTCCATAACTCATACCACAGGTATGAGGAGAGCTCTCTCCCTCCATAACTTATACCACAGGTATGATGAGAGCTCTCTCCCTCAATAACTCATATCACAGGTATGATGAGAGCTCTCTCCCTCCATAACTCAAACCTAAAGGATAATGAGAGAGCTCTCCTCCATAACTCATACCACAAGTATGATGAGATAGCTCTCCCTCCATAACTCATACCACAAGTATGATGAGAGAGCCCTCCCTCCATAACTCATACCACAGGTATGATGAGAGCTCACTCACCCGTAACTCATATCACAGGTATGATGAGAGCTCTCTCCCTCCATGACTCATACCACAAGTAAAATGAGAGAGAGCTCCCTCCATAACTCATACCACAAGTTTGATGAGAGAGCTCTCCCTCCATAACTCATATCACAAGAATGATGAGAGAGCTCTCCCTCCCTAACTCATACCACAAGTATGAGGAGATAGCTCTCCTCCATAACTCATACCCCAGGTATGATGAGAGCTCACTCAGCCGTAACTCATATCACAGGTATGATGAGAGCTCTCTCCCTCCATGACTCATACAACAAGTAAAATGAGAGAGAGCTCCCTCCATAACGCATACCAAAGGAATACTGAGAGAGATCTCCCTCCATAACTCATACCCCAGGTATGATGAGAGCTCTCCCTCCCTAACTCATACCACAAGTATGATGAGATACAAGTATGATGAGATAGCTCTCCCCCCATAACTCATACCACAAGTATGATGTGATAGCTCTCCTCCATAACTCATACCACAATGATGATGAGAGAGCCCTCCCTTCATAACTCATACCACAGGTATGAGGAGAGCTCTCCCTCCATAACTCAAACCACAGGTATTATGAGAGCTCTCCTTCCATAACTCATACCACAAGTATGAAGAGAGCTCTCTCCCTCCATAACTCATACCACAAGTATGATGAGAGCTCTCTCCCTCCATAACTCATACAACAGGTAAGATGAGAGTTCTTTTCCACAGTAACTCATACCACAAGTATGATGAGAGCTCTCTCCCTCTATAACTCATACTACAGGTATGATGAGAGCTCTTTCCCTCTATAACTCATACCACAGGTATGATGAGAGTTCTTTCCCACAGTAACGCATACCACAGATATGATGAGAGCTCTCTCCCTCCATAACTCATACCACAGGTTTGATGAGAGCTCTTTCCCTCCATAACTCATACCACAAGTATGATAAGAGAGCTCTCCCTCCATAACTCATACCACAAGTATGATGAGAGAGCTCTCCCTCCATAGCTCATACCACAAGTATGATGAGAGAGCTCTCCCTCCATTACTCATATCACAAGTACGATGAGAGAGCTCTCCCTCCATAACTCATACCACAAGTATGATGAGAGAGCTCTCCCTCCATAACTCATACCACAGGTATGATGAGAGCTCTTTCCCTCCATAACTCATACCACAAGTATGATGAGATAGATCTCCCTCCATAACTCATACCACAGGTATGATGAGAGCTCTCCATCTATAACTCATACAACAAGTATGATGAGACACCTTTCCTCCATAACTCATACCACAAGTATGATGAGATAGACTCTCCCTCCATAACTCATACCACAAGTACGATGAGAGAGCTCCCCCTCCATAACTCATACCACAGGTATGATGAGAGAGCTCTCCCTCCGTAACTCATACCACAGGTATGATGAGAGCTCTCTCCCTCCATAACTCATATCACAGGTATGATGAGAGCTCTCTCCCTCCATAACTCAAACCACAGGTATTATGAGAGCTCTTTCCCTCCATAACTCATACCACAAGTATGATGAGAGCTCTTTCCCTCCATAACTCATACCACAGGTATGATGAGAGCTCTCCCCCTCCATAACTCATACCACAGGTTTGCTGAGAGTTCTTTCCCACAGTAACTCATACCACAGGTATGATGAGAGCTCTCTCCCTCCGTAACTCATATCACAGGTATGATGAGAGCTCTCTCCCTCCATAACTCATACCACAGGTATGATGAGAGCTATTTCCCTCCATAACTCATACCACAAGTATGATGAGAGTTCTCTCCCTCCATAACTCATACCACAGGTTACTCCTGATCATAAATAATATATACGAGGAAGTTATTTCCCACTAAAAATGTCAAAACATGTACATGGTACATATATTCAAATCACTAAACTGTAAAGATACGTCAAGCAGAAACTATCTTACGTTCTATCACAACACTGTCACGAGAGGTTCATTTTTAATTATTGTAAATCAAAATTTATATAGTATCCTTTATATTTAATTCACAACCAAGTGTTTAACTTGACAATTTCTGCAAATGTAACAATATATGTATAATTTACAGATTTACGACGAGGTCAGAAACTGAGGTGACAATCTACTATTCATGATACTGCATATTGACAGGGTCTTACATGATTGAAATTTCGCATCCCACGGCACAAAGAGGATTAAACCTCTTATAAATAATTCATTGGTTATATCCAAAGAAATAACACAGCACAGGTGTATTGGTTGCCAGGTGACTTAGCTCTACACTGCTTAATCATAAAATCTCAAACAAGTTGTGTACCTGCCTTCTTGTTAACTCAACTGGAATCTGTCAGATTTTTAGCACTTTCTACTATTGGATAAAGAAGACTTTTTACTTCTATAGTTTTATTGTTGTGTGTATAGTGTAACCCAATGATCTCATCCCTAGCCAATGTTATTTAAAACCTAGCGTTAATAAACAGCAACAACCATCTTCCTACATCAATTTGGTTTTTCAAGACAGAAAGCTGTAATTAAGGTAAGTTACAATAGTTGAACTTTATAGATAAAACATCATGTGCTGACAATTATTATTGAGAACTAAAATATAAGCCTGCTCATATCCAATGTTGACAGAGGAATTACATTGATATTAGAGAATTAGGAAGGAAAATAAATGTACCAGGGGAATGTACATTTATACTAAGGATGCTGTGAGAACAAAGGATTGGGGGGCTAAACATGCTTGTGTGACTCTGTGACATGACAGAAATCGAAATATGACATGAATATAGCTGAGATATAAAACTTAGTGCCAGAGAGAGGCTGAAATATAGGATTTAGTGGCAAGAGGGAGGCTGAAATATACAATTTCTAAGACCAGAGAAAAGCTGAGATATCGAACTTAATACTGTGGCCACAGATAGGCCAAGATATTGGACATAAGTGGCCAGAGACAGGCTGATTAATGTATTGGTCTGAGGTTGACACAGAGGATACTAAGAGTATTAGTCAGAGGTTGAGATAATTCTATGGAACTACAGAGAAGCTGGCTTTAAGACTTGCAATGTGTAATCAGAGTACTTGTGCCAAGAAATAGGCTGAGACAAGCACTTTTGTGACACAGACAGACTGATACAAAGGACTTGTGCGACTTAGACAGACTGATACAGGCAACTCCTGTGACCAGGAAGAGACATGTGTACAGAGACAAGCTTTTTAATGACACAGACAAGCTGAGACAAGAGCTGTTGGGTCATAGGAAATGCATGTGACTCATACCTTGATGCTTCTCTCAGAGCCCCTCGTTCACTCAGGGTTGTGTGTTTGATGTCAGAAAAATTCTTCTCTTTGGGCTCACAAGACTGAAAATGAAATTTAAAAGATTTAATATTTACTGTCCAAGCTAGATTTGTAAAAAGGCTGCATGTTTCCATCATTTTTGACAAATTTGTGATATATGCTACAGGGATATCCTGGAAATGATTTTTAGCCTATCTTTTACAACAGCCTGTTCCTACATGAATTGGGAAGATAAAGCATTGGGGTTTTTTATGGAAATCGGGAAGATTTTCCTGATTTTTTTCTTCATTTTTGGAAAATAAAGTACTTTTAAGCTAGGGGAAACAGCCTGTATTCGGCTGTAAAACTAGGAAAATCACTGACTGGCTCAGCTACATGATGACTTAAACATATTAAATATAGAGAGCAATGTACTTCTAACAATTGGAGTCAAACAAAACCAGTTCAAACACCTTGGAAATACATAAATAACTAATAAATCAACTAACCTTCAAGGTTACTCAGTAATTTATGATACATGTTTGGTGTCAAATAATAACAAGAGGCCCAGAGTGCCTGTAGTGCTCAAGCAACCATGGGGAAATATTCTCATTTAATATCATACTGCAACTTTTTCCAAATATTGGCTGTCTCTTAGAATCCCAAGTTCCTCATTATGTCCCTTCTTTCTGCACCCATAAAGTAGGGTGTTTTTTAAATATTTACCACAACTTCCCCCATTGGGCCCCTCCCATCTGCCACAGGGGACCCACACCCTCTGTTTATGCAAAATTGGGTCCCCTTTGCATTGGTTAAGGATGCTCTCACAAAATTTGGTTAAAATTCCTCCAAACGAACTGAAGAAGAAGGATTTCAAATATTTACCTCAACTTCCCCTATTTGGTCCTACCTCTCTCACTATTCCCAGGGGGGCATCATTCTTTTATGCAAAATTGAGTCCCCTTTGCCCCAAGGATGCTCTATACAAAATTTGGTTAAAATTCCTCCAATCGTACTGAATTCAAACATGTATCACTTGGTTCCCCTATGGAGCTCCACCCCTCTGTCCCCAGGAGGGCCACAACCTCCATTTATACAAAACTTTGTCCCCTTTACCAAAGGATGGCTCTACACAAAATCCCTCCAATCATAGTGAAGGAGGAGGATTTTAAACATTTATCACTATGTTGCCCCATTGAGCCCGGCCAACACTCTGCCCCAAGGGGAACACACTCAACATTTATACAAAATTGAGTCCCTTTTGCCCTCGGAAGCTCTCGACAAAATTAGGTAAAATATCCCTCCAATCGACAAAAGGAGAAGGCTTTTAAAGATTTATCTCATTTGCCCATATTTGGTCTCTCCCCTCTGCCCAAAGGGGACCACAACCTCCATATACAAAATTGAGTCCCGTTTGTCTAAGTATGCTCTTGACCTTATTTTGTCAAAGTCCCTCCAACTGTACAGACGGAGTACAACTATATAGATGTATTTTAATTTCCTTATCGGGCCCTAATCATCTACTAAAGATTTACTCTAATTTAATTTTACCAACCATCTGCCCCCATGGGGCCACGTCCTCTGTAATATAAAATGAACCCCCTTTGCCCTAGTATGCTCTGGACCAAATTTTGGTAAAGTCCCACAATTGTACAGAAGGAGAAGGATTTTAAGGATATACCTCAATTTCCCCTACTGGACCCTTTCCCTCTGCCCCAAAGGAGGCCACACTTTCTGTTTATACAAAATTGAGTCCCCTTTGCTCAAGGATGCTCCAGGCCAATATACCCTTGTAATCAATATCCACTGAACTGTTTAGGACTATAGTAGGATGGACAACCCAACCACAACATATAATCTCACTTGCCCTTTAATACATATATCTCCCTTTTAACGGGTAATGTTTAACACATATATCTCCCTTTTAACGGGTAATGTTTAACACATATATCTCCCTTTTAACGGGTAATGTTTAACACATATATCTCCCATTTTTACTTGTAAAGTGGGCATTTCTAGGTGTCTCCCTTTCACAGCTATATAAATCTTGAATCACAGAAAAGTTTCACCCTCAAAAGAACACATATGATGACTGCAGAGCTTCATTCTAACGGAAGACTTAACTATCCTCAGTAGTCAAAAGATTGATCAATTTGATACTATATGTTAGGGGTGTCACAATACACCTACAGTGTATCACAACATATTGCAATACAGAATAATTGTATTGCCATACCTATCTGATATACCCTCATAGGAAAATGGTGCTCATTTTAAAAAGAAATTGTTGTCAAAATGTTATCATATATAATATAGATCAAACAGATTTAAGATTTGTGTCAAACCAACCATCGATTATGATATTTAAACTGATTCCCATCACAAGTAATAACCTGTTTTATGGTTATTGGTATCTGTTATAATGTGAAGAAATTTGCAAAGTTAAAACACCTATCAGGTACATAGAGTCATGAGGTCTTCAAAAATATTGTGATACGATACACTATGCCTGTGTAATGTGATATACCGGTTTTCCCATATACTGTTACAGTCCTGCTGTTTGTAGTAAAGGCCTTCCTCAATAAGGACATAAATGGGGCCCACATTTATCATTAAACGATCACAATCAGAACACACCAAGGCAGTTCCCTCAAGTATTTACAGATCAGATTAGCCATCACAAAGAGACCACAGAGTAACCTTTACCGAACATCCTTTGTCCTGGTTCCTTTTCCAGTGTTTCCTGTTCTGCTTGGTGGCTGCACTGGGTACTAAACTGGCGCTGTGAAGGACTCTCGGGTTCAAAGCCAGGATACTCTGAAATCAGCAGATAATATCATTAAACCCTAGGTTAGCCAATGTATATAGCATCTTAGCCTAAATACAAATATTTATCACATAATGTTCTGTGTTATCCAGTAAATATACCCATGTCATATTTGTTTGCGTATTAACCCATGTAATCTGACCTATCAGTCCTTTGATAGGTTGTAAGTTTCAATTGTTTCAATTGTGACGTCACGCCTAGGACAAGTACATAACATCACAGATTTACGCACAGGAGTCAAGCATGAAAATTGTCGTTTTACACAAACAAGAGGCCCATGGGCCTTAACAGTCACCTTAGTTATTTAAAAACTGATGTTATCGATGTTGCCAAATGAAAAAGAAATAATTTTGCAACAAAGGTAACTTGAACTACATGCAATGCAAAAGTAGTGTGAAAGATCTGGGTAGTAAATGTACTATGTACAAATAGTGGTTCTATCAGTCAGCTGAATTATGGTAAAGCACCTTAAGACCCTTCCATCTATGAAGAGTATTTAATTCTACCATATCTGGATCTTGAGAAGAAGATTTTTGAAATATTAGTCAATTTGACCTATTTTAGCCCCACCCCTCAGGCATCTATGAAGAGTATTTGATTCTATCATATCTGGGTTTGGAGAAGAAGTTGTAAATGTAAATTGTTTACGGACGCACGATGCACGACAAAAGGTGATCGCAATAGGTCACTTGAGACCTATTTCTCAGGTGACCTAATAAATGCCACAAAACTTGATAATATGATAAAAAGGATCTTACACTCGTTTTAATTTCATATAAAATTTATGAAACTCGTCACAATTTTTTCATTTTAGCTCACCTTCAGGCTCGCTAAATTGAACAAAATGCCCAGAGGGCCTGTATCGCTCACATGGATAACTAAGCAATCATGGCAAAATATTCTCCAAATGAGATCCAAGGGAATATGCCAGACCCCAATGCCAATTCTTGTAGTATGTCTGTATTAGATTTTTCATGCCCAGCAATTTAATGTATGGTTATGGGGTGGGGATCTCAACCATTTTGAAGTTATGACCCAGGGGTTAAGTCTCCAAGGGTTGGGCAGACCCCAAGGCCATCCTGGAAGCATATGTGCATTCATCTCTTTATACTCAGCAATCGTATATATGCATGGTTATAGGGTGGGGATCTCAACTGTTTCCAAGCTGTGACTAAGAAACTAGGTCCCTAGGGGTTCGGTCAGACCCCAGGGTCTATTCTAATACCATGACTTCTTTTATCTCTTTATACCAAGCATTTGTATATATAGTTCTGGGGTGGGGATCTCAACCGTTTCAAAGTTATGACCCAGGGACTTTGTCCCAAAGGATGGGGCCAGACCCTAGGCCATCCTGGAAGCAAATGTGCATGCTTCTCTTTATACTCCACAATTGTATATATGGTTATATCGTGGGGATCTCAACCATTCCCAAGTAAGAAACTTTTTTTGGCCCCACCCCTTAGCACGGGGGGGGGGGGGTCAGCTCCACCATTTGTACAATTTTGAATCCCTGCCTCCCATGAATGCTAAATATGATCGATATCTATGGCATAATTCTACAGAAGAAGTCATTTATAGCAATATGGCCAAATTGCCCCCTTTTGGCACCGCCCCTCAGCCCCCTGGGGGGTCAGCCCAACCATTTGTACAATTTTAAATCCCCACCACCTAGGGATGCTTCCAGTCAAATATGGTTGATATCCAGTGCTTAAATCAATATAGCCCAATTGCCCCTTTTTGGCCCATGCCCCTCAGGCCCCTGGGGGCCCAGACCCATGGTTTATACAACATTGATTCCCCTTCACCCAAGGATGCTTCAGACCAAATATGGAACAAATCCTTTCATTCCTAGAAAATAAGAAGGATTTTAAAGAATTTGCTATGTTTCCCATATTTGGCCCCACCCCTCAGGCCCCTCGGGGGCCAGACCCAAGGTTTATGCAAAATTCGTTCCCCTTCACCCAAGGATGCTTCAGGCTAAATATGATCGACACAAATCCTTTCATTCCTACAGAAGAGGAAGGATTTTATAGAATTTGCTATATTTCCCCTATTGGGCCCTGCCCCTCAGGCCCCTCAGGGGCCAGACCCCCAGTTTATACAAAATTGGTTCCCTTTTACCCAAGGATGCTTCAGACTAAATATGGAACAAATCCTTTCATTCCTACAGAAGAAGAAGGATTTTAAAGAATTTATTATGTGTTCCCTACTGGGCCCTGCCCCTCAGGCCCTTCAGGGGCCAGACCCACGGTTTATACAGCATTGGTTCCCCTTCACCCAAGGATGCTTCAGACCAAATATGGAACAAATCCTTTCATTCCTAGAAAATAAGAAGGATTTTAAAGAATTTGCTATGTTTCCCATATATGGCCCCACCCCTCAGGCCCCTCGGGGGCCAGACCCAAGGTTTATGCAAAATTCGTTCCCTTTTACCCAAGGATGCTTCAGACTAAATATGGAACAAATCCTTTCATTCCTACAGAAGAAGAAGGATTTTAAAGAATTCACTATATTTCCCCTATTGGGCCCTGCCCCTCAGGCCCCTCAGGCCCCTCAGGGGCCAGACCCCTGGTTTATACAAAATTGGTTCCCTTTTACCCAAGGATGCTTCAGACTAAATATGGAACAAATCCTTTCATTCCTACAGAAGAAGAAGGATTTTAAAGAATTTATTATGTGTTCCCTATTGGGCCCTGCCCCTCAGGCCCTTCAGGGGCCAGACCCACGGTTTATACAGCATTGGTTCCCCTTCACCCAAGGATGCTTCAAACTAAATATGGAACAAATCCTTTCATTCCTACAGAAGAAGAAGGATTTTAAAGAATTCACTATATTTCCCATATTGGGCCCAGCTCCTCAGCCCCCAGGGGGGCCAGACCCACCATTTATACAACGTTTGTTCCCATTCCCTTTAGGATGCTTCTGACCAAATTTGGTCAAAATCTGCTCAGTCTTTTATGACAAGTAGCGATTTTTAGGAAAAGCTGACGGATGACAGACACCAGACACCGCACCATGGCATAAGCTCACTTGCCCTTCAGGCAGGTGAGCTAAAAACTCTTACGACTTGTTTCATAAATCTCATATGAAATGGAAACTCATGTAAGATCCTATATATATAACATCTTAAAAGAGTTTCTATTTCATGTCATGAATTTTTAGGCTTTTCAATTTTTTATTTTATAAAAGGCTCTACAGAAAATTTAAGTAAATAATTTTACAATATTTTTTTTAAATACTTCATTAATATATCAATTGTATCTCCTCATGGAACATGATGGCCGCATTGCGCTAAAATATATTCATGAATATGTAAAGTTACTTATAGATTAGGAGATTCCACAAGCGTACACTACCATACGATTTAAACAGCTAGGATACGCTTGCGTCTGGATAGCCGGTAAGAAGTTGAATAAAGCTGACATGGAATCTAGCACAGTGTTATGAATAAGTATTTAAAGCATTTACTTTGCTTGTATGTTGGTCTTAGGAATATGATTTTTTTTTAATTTTTTATGTAAATGGACATGTACCAGATATGATTTATATAAAGTACAGCCATGGCCGCATTGCGCTAAAATATATTCATGAATATGTAAAGTTACTTATAGATTAGGAGATTCCACAAGCGTACACTACCATACGATTTAAACAGGATACGCTTGCGTCTGGATAGCCGGTAAGAAGTTGAATATTAAAGCTGACATGGAATCTAGCACAGTGTTATGAATAAGTATTTAAAGCATTTACTTTGCTTGTATGTTGGTCTTAGGAATATGATTTTTTTTAATTTTTTATGTAAATGGACATGTACCAGATATGATTTATATAAAGTACAGCCATGATATCAGATGTTATGTTATATTATTTCCGGTCCAGAAAATTGGTATAATTTTATAATACTCTTGAAAATGAAGCAAATTTTATTCACTTGAAAGATTAAGAATATCAAAATGACGGTCCTGGATAATACCTGAGAAAGACAGACCCAAATTGGATCACATACATATGTAACAAAAATACTTTAAACATCTTTGTCAGGCAAAGACATAGAATGCATAGCCATGCTAGATTCTTTTGTCTACAGATGATTAATTTACGAGTTCAAATAGCATCAGAAGACATATTGACATATTGACAACTGTAAAAAGTCATTTGTTCACATAAAAACCATTCGGATTGATATATCTCGCCTATATACCCTGCTCTGACCATCAATGCACATGTCAAGATTGGTTGGTGTAGCACTTTTTCACAGTTTCAGAGAAAGTAACTTAAACGCAAAAACTCAATGTTGACGTGCCACCATCGCCGGACAAGCAACACCTTAGTCTCGTTTCCGCTACTCTGTGGTGGCGAGACGAAAACGGCGTGCACACCCGAAGACTGTGTCTTCTGTTTTGGACAATAGGACTTAACTCAGACCATGGAAATACTTAAGCTTTGATTCATACAAATTCTAGGGATTAGGGAGAACATATTAATATTTATTAGCGGGATGGGACCAGTTCAAATTATTTTAAATGAACAAAATTCAGCAGGTTTTTTGGCCATGGAAAGAAAAACATATCTGTTGTATGCCTGCATGCAGTTGTGTCACAAAAGTCAATGTTCCATTACAGGAGAATAAGAGAATAAGATAATTGCAATAAATAGTTAGATAATCATGAAAGGTATATAGTTACGAATTGTACATGCTTGCATTTCCATGTAAATTATTCACAAACACCTGCACGACACATTCCATTATTGACACAGTTTATCTGTACATGTATTAGATTTGCCAGAAATGTTTATTGTGTGTGATGACTTGTCTTAGATGCTTATGTAAAAAGGGAAAGCAAACTATACATTTACATATATATAATGCATGGTCTTTGAATAAAGTGGCCAAATGAAAAATCAGAAGTCACATTACATCTCCAGCACACAATCAGGTATACACACATAGGGAGATATTAGCCAGGTGGCAAAGGACTAGTAGTTAGCGCCTGATAAGGCAACTCCTGCGAATTCCTCTAAATTTTATTGATTAATGTATATGCTAATTGTATTAATTGTATATCTATGTACTGTAAAGCGCTTTAGAGTGGCTTATATTAGCTAGATCGCAGGGGCGCTATATCAAATGTTGTTTATTATTATATTATTAATAAGTCAAAGTTTTACCGATATATCACAAACACATTTTTTAACTTGTCAATGCATGCATGCACTTTATAAAAACATTTGGAAAAATATTTATTGTCTTGATTTTTTCCTTTCAAAGGGAAGCTTGTCACGGTTTGTGTAGGTTTAACAAAGGAAGTGAAGTCCTGTGCCCATTTGCCTAGAACTTCCCTGTAATAAATATGTCCTGGTCCATTGTAAAATGCTGAGATGATCCAGCAAGGATTTGTTCATTTGAAAATATTAGCATGTGTACAGCTAGCTTACGTTGATAAATAATTACTTTTAAGGTGATTTGATCACTTTCAACACAACCTTAGATGGAATCTGATTCCTTGGTTTCAAAGTGTGATCAGAAATTGCCTGAATACATCCCCCTCTCTTGTGGCCCCTTTGTCACTGCTTGTGTTTCTGAATGAAACTGCCTCATTCCAAATTAATTGTCACTTGCTAGAACTATCTGCACTATATTCAATTATTCAATGNCCCCCCCGTACAAATTGAGTGGTCAAACTGGATATTTGGAATAACCTATGCTTCAACAGTGCAGATAGTCCGAATTATTCTGACATTTTATCGACTTTTTTATATCGATCTGTCGTCGATTAACGTCAGAACTCCGGCCCTCTATTATATGTGGGAAATATGCGCCCCACGCCCGGAGCGCACTTCAAACTGATATTTTAGAAACAAATCGTCACTTTCACACACATGTCTCACATGGATCGAAAGATCTATTCTTTATGGGCACAGTGCAGACAACACGAACATTCTATTTACTGAAATATTGTTTTTGACGATATGTCCCTTTGAAAGGAGTTTATTTAAGAGGCACAGTAGTTTAGTGGTAGGACACCGGGCTCGTGACAGAAAAGTTGCGAGGTCGAGTCAGGGCACAGCACTCCGCCTGTTCCAGTCTACTCAGCTGTAAATGAGTATGTGGTTGGGCAGTGCTAGAAATGTAGAATGCTAGCTGTGAGCACCGAAATGGCAGCACCAGCTGTATGCTCCCCAGGGAGTTGAGAAAGGTATTGGCTGGTTGCAAAGTCCCTGTAACCAATGGATAATTATTTGTGAACCACTTCGAGACGACCTACTGCTTCGAGACGACCTCATACTAGGTTGTGATATAGCAGTATATAAGAACCTAAAATTATTATTATTAGTAGTAAAGTAGCCCAAGATGTTAGCCGTAAGTTAGACTATCATATTCCTTTTTTTTTCAATCATCACCCATTTCTACAGGGGGGGACGGGACGCGGTGGCCAAGTGTCTGACATTCTGCTACCACTAGCCCTCCACCGCCGAAACCTGGCATGTCCTTAAATGACTATAGCTGTTAATAGGATGTAAAACCCAAACAAACAAACAAAAAATCATCCATTTCTCCTATCTCATGCTATCATGTAAACCCTATCTCACACTGGAATAGTACTGTTACGTGACAACATACTAGTATGGACATGTATTTTCTAGCCCTGAAAGAGTATAGAGGGTTATCTGACATGACCTACATAGCAGTCACATCTGGCATCTCATCAACAAATTGGGAGTGAAGTCAAAACACAGTCAGAGGCTCAACAAGGGTAACAATGATTCTCAAATCAGCTATTTTTTAAATGAGTTATAATGAATGCCAAAAAAACAAACATTTAATGGACAGAACTTGTGAATGACTTTTTAAAATACTAAAATTGTACAATTTGGGATATCTAGAGCACAACAAGTCATAGGAAAACTTCACCAGTTTGGCCTTTGCCATGAATTAGAGTCCCCTACGGACCACTACTCCTTACTTGACCATGCTAAGAAAGATTAGAGATAGGTGGTGGCCAGCATGGGGGGGGGGGGGAGCCCAGAGAGTCTGACCCCTGGCCAACCCCGATTGATAACATAGAAACTCTATGCCAATCTTCAGTAATACTGTATCAATCACTAATACCTACAGTAACCAGGTATACTGTAAATATATACTCAGATCATGTCACACATGCGTTGTCCTCCAATCTTCTTTTAGTTATATAAACCTTTACTGGTAATTCCTGTGTTGATTTAATATATCAATCCCTCTGGGTGTTATGCAGGATAATACATGTACAATGTATATATTATGACCATCAAATGTTGAGAGCGATGGATATATATCTATACTAGTGAAATAATTGTGGCTTTGCAAGTTTTACAAATGCATTAGTTTTGTCGTATTTGACATAATTATGTGACAAGAAATCAAGATTGGAGGACAATGTGTTGCACAATTATTAAGAAGTGTGAGAAGGGAAGATGAAAGTGAAAGAATGGAAGATGGGCTCTCATCTGACTTGTAACAGGAGTCAAATAGCCTTTTTCATGGAGAGTCAAAACACACCCCATTTAAACATATTTGTTGTTTCAAATTAAGGGGTCAAGGCTAATTTTGGAGAATCACATACAGAGCTTTAAAATTCAAAAGGAAGCTCTGTTAGATTTTTGGGAACGGAACGTTCTGATGAAAAGACAAGAAACATAATTTACAGTCGTAGAAAAAGAGAAAGGGAGATTAGCATTATTTGAGATAATTTATGACACAGGCTGAATCAAAACAACAGTACAATCGTCTTCAGTATACACAAGAGTTCCAATGAGCATGCAGCGCTCACCTGGTAATAATCTAACACTTGTAATCTAAAAAGTGGACTAAAATACAGCTACAGGCATAATATCAGTGTTTGATTCATAAGAACCTATTAAAAGATTTAAACATATGATGCCTGTGGCCTTGAATGTCGAACAAGGACATTAGGTTGAAAGTGGGTCAAGGTCATTCATTTGAACAAACTTGGTAGCGCTTCATCCCAGCATGCTACAGGCCCAATATCAGTACCCTGGGCCTTTTGGTTTATGAGAAGAAGTTGTTTGAAGATTTTAACATATTTGACCCCTGTGACCTTGAAAGTGGGTCAAGGTCATTCATTTGAACAAACTTGGTAGCCCTTCATCCCAGCATGCTACAGGCACAATATCAGTACCTTGGGCCTTTTGGTTATTGAGAAGAAGTTGTTTGAAGATTTTAAGACATTTGACCCCTGTGACCTTGAAAGTGGGTCAAGGTCATTTATTTGAACAAACTTGGTAGTGCCTTATCCGAGCATGCTACTGGCCAAATATCATCAACCTCGGCCTCTTGGTTATTCAAAAGAAGTTGTTTAAAGTAAAAAGTTGACAACGGACGGATGACGGACAGACGGACCTTCGGGCCAGGTGAGCTAAAAATGGTAGTTATTTCCCAGTAATATTTTATTGGGAAGTTTCCTGTGTTCCTGTCAAGCATGTACATGTAGCTGCCTATTCCATATCACTGGTACACAGGTGACTCCATCAAATGCCCGTCTGACCCTATCCAATTTATTTTTTGTTTGTTAAATTTAATCCACATTGTCCTTCTTAGACCCAATATGAACAGCCATACTAAAAATTAGGACAATAATAACACATAATCTGAGTGAACTGTAGACCGTTTTTTTTGCACCAAAACTTTAACCGGGCGGACGGACGCAGACACTATACCATAATACGCCCGTCAAATTTTGACGGGCGTATAATTGCAACAAGAATTACGCGTAATTATATGTCTCGCCTGTCCCCGCTTTGAGCATAAGATTCAATGTGTCAAGCATTGTAAGTTTGAGCCGAAGTTCGGAATTTTATATTTTATAAACAAGTTTGGCAATACATCAACATGGCGGTATAAAAGGCACAAGTGCTTATTGTAATGGGAGCTGGCCATTACAGATGTCTCCCAAACTAACCGCACATTCAGAAAAACAAATATAAATAGGTGAACGGAAGTCATGTACATACCAAATTTGAGCAAAATCAAAATATATGTGAATTTCGACCAATCATGCAGAAGCCAGTATACGAAGACTGTGTTGTCAGATCAGAAAACGGATGCCGCGGTTGAGTTCGCAGTGCCAAAAACATGTACTTACCAAATTTGATCGAAATCGAACAATAACTGAAATTCGACCAATCAGAAGCCAGTATAGGTGACCATTATGTCAAATCAGAAAATGAAAAATGTAGATGAGTTTGCAGTGACAAAATAAACCTACATACAAAATTTGAGCGAAATCGAACAATATCTGAATTTCGACCAATCAGAAGTCGTCAAATCACAAACTGGACGCCGCAGTTGAGTTTGCAATGCTAAAATACACTTACATACTAATTTATAGCAAAATCGACCAGTAACTGAATTTCGACCAAGCAGAACCCAATATACAGCAGCCTTTTTTGTCAAATCAGAAAACAGATGTTGCGACTGAGTTTGCAGTGCCAAAATACATGTATTTTCCAAATTTGATTGTAATCGAACAATAACTGAATTTTGACCAATCAGAAGCCCTTATAAGGTGGCCATTTTGTCAAATCAGAAAACGGATATTGCAGCTGAGTTTACGGTGACAAAATACACGTTGTGTAAGTATTTAATAACAAAATGCAAAGATATAGAATAATCCAGGTTGGGTTATGATAGCACGTGTACTTTGTGAGAAATTAAGCTCAACCCCCAGCTAAACGGAAACTTTAACATGTATAGTACAATTAATTAACAAAGTCCAAGTAACGGTAAACTGTAGATGAAATTTAAAATCTGAAATGTGTGTAGGGATGCCCATGCATAGATAAATAATCCAGGTTTGGTTATGACAGCACATATACTTTTTGAGATATTTAACTCAACCCGCAGCTTAACGGAAATCTTTAACATGGCCCAATTAATTAACAAAGTCCAATTAACAGTAAATTTTATTTGAAATTCTGAATCTGATATGTGCGTTTGGATGATTATATATAAGTATATTCCAGGTTTCGTTAAGATAGCTTATGTACTTAGAGAGAAATTTAGATCAATGTGGAGCTAAACAGAAAACTTTAACATGGCCCAAGTAATTAACAACAAAGTCCAATGAGCAGTAAATTTTAGTTAAAATTCTGAATCTAAAATGTATGTTTGGATGGTTATATTTAGATAAAGTATAATCCAGGTTTGGTTATGACAGCACATATACTTTGTGAGAAAATAAACTCAACCCAAAGCTAAACGGAAAACTTTAACATGGCCCAATTAATTATCAAAGTCCAATTAACAGTAAATTTTAGTTCAAATTCTGAATCTAAAATGTGTGTTTGGATGGTAATATATATACCAGGTAAGTATATGTACTTGGAGATAATTTTACAGTTTAACAGAAATGTTGACGCCACAAACGCAGCCAGAAAAGTAACGCCTATGTTTCGCTTCGCAACTCCGTCACAGGCGAAACAAAAACACTGCTTGTTATACCCCCCTTGTCCCACTACCGATATAAAAGTAACAAACACTATATACCCTGTGCCACTTGGTGGTGGGGCATCAAAACGTAGATAATCAGTGACCATTGTGTGATGCATAAGAAAATGTTTTTGTGTATGTATGCTACCTTATACATATACCACATTAGCCTCCTTAGATATTCCTATCACAGCTTAATGTGTAGACCTACAAAACAGCAGAAAATTCTGTGTAACATGTTTCACTGTTCTGCCTTACATCCTTTCAGTTACAGGCAAAATATCAGTATCTATGCCTCAAAGTCATTAAAAAAAAAAACTGTTTAAATATTTGAGCTGTGACCTTGAAAGTTAAACAATAACAGTGAACAAGCTTAAAGCCCTTCGTCCGTGCATGCAACGTGCCAAATATTCACCATCCTATTCATTTTGTGTATTCAGAAGAAGTTATTAAAACTATTTAACCGATTGCAATTGTGATCTTTAATATTCAATGTCATTTGTTTGGAAAAACTTGGTAGCCCTTCATCCCAGCATTGTACTTGACATCTTGCTTAATCAGGGGAAGTTGTTCAAAGTTTTTACCCCTATGACCTTGCACAAACTTGGTAGCCCTTCATCCCAGCATACTACTGGCTAAATATCATTACCTTGGCCATTTTTGTTAATTAGAAGAATTGGTTTAGATTTTCAAATATATTTGACCCCTGTGACAGTGAATATGAGTAAAGGTTATTCTTTTTAACAAACTTTGTAACCCTTAATTCATACCAGCATATTTATTAGTGACCAAATATCACCCAGTGCGTTTAAAGTAAAAGGTTTACTCCACTTGTTCTAGTCTACTCAGCTGTAAATGAGTATGTTGTTGGGCAGTGCTAGAATTGTTGAATGCTATCTGTGAGCACCGAAATGGCAGAACTGGCTGTATACTCCCCAGAGAGTTAAGATATTGGCTGGTTGCAAAGACCCTATAACCACAGATAATTATTTGTGAACTGCTTTGAGACGACCTACGAACTAGGTTGTGATAAAGCGGTATACAAGAACCTCAAATTATTATTATTATAAAATGAGTGAAATTCTCCCTAGCAGAGTCGGTATGAATTAATTAAGTGGCTAGTCCTTTGTACTAGGGTAACATACTCCCCCTTCCAGGGAAGAACTCGTCCAAGTCTTCCAGGGTTTTATAGTAATTCCTGTGAAAGGTACGTATATTTGTCAATATTTCCCAGTTCCCTATACGGATGCCAATGCATATGTGGATGCCAATGCATATGTCGTTATACTGTGCATACAGACATATATACATGTACAAATGTATGCCAATACTTTCTTAACCCTTTCCCCTCTATGCAACTTTATTAGACTCTACCATTCATTGATCTGGATGAGTCCATTATGGTGTAGTCTACAGTGGTGAAAGGGTTAACCTATAAACTACATCCTTATCATGCTGTCAATAGGAGACGGTAAACCTATAGTTAAGTCCGTGTGAAGTGTAAACATTGGAACACAGGATAAGCTCACTACCTGATACAGGGACAGTTGATGAGTGTGTAGGAAATGACACATATCATGTCACATGTACACACATTGTCCTGTCTGTTACCTTCTCTATATAAACCAAGAATTTCATTTGAAATCAACAACCGCTTTATATTTTGAATCTATCCCAGAGAAGCCCAGGAAGTCGAAAGGCGATGGGGGTTAATTGGGTCTATATTATGCAGGTATGCTTAATAGGGAAATTCTTCCCAGGGGTGTAGAATCTTTGAATGTACTACCCGATGGTATAGAATTAGGGTCAGAACTGAGGCTTGGCTTATCATCAGCAATTTTATATCCATCTCCTGTACTTTTTTTCTAAACATTTTCTTCAGGATGGTAAGTATGGATTATGAAAAGTTCTTTTTACACAACCAACAAAATTTTCCATGTGACGTTTTTATGACCAGTACGATATGTACACTGTCACCTTCATCAGACAAATGACCAGTGAAGCGTATGCACACAAAGGTGTAAAATGTGTACGAGTTGTCTACAAAATCAATGTCGATTTCGGCTACGCTGTAAGCCTATGTGATTGACTGGGACAACTCCAAAGTTTTGGACAGAGAGAGCAATCTGTTCAAGTGGCAGATAAATGAAGCCAACTGGATATGCCACAGTGGGCCATGGTCAATTTTAAATCGAGACGAGGGGGCTCAAAGACTCTCTCACATCTATGACCAAGTATTAAACAAAGCGTAGCTGAATCGAGTCATTTCGGTACATATATAACAACTATTTTACATACGCTTACAGCGTAGCCGAAATCAACATCGATTTTGTGGACACCTCGTACACATTTTACACCTTTGTGTGCATACGCTTCACTGGTCATTTGTCTGATGAAAGTGACAGTGTACATATCGTACAAGTCATTGAAACATCACATGGAAAATTTTATTGGATGTGTATTAAGAACTTTTCATAATCCATCTCCTGTACAATTTACACTTTAGGGTACTTAACTAATCATTTCACTGGTTGTGCTTTGTGAACCTGTAGTTTTTATGACCCTTTATTGTTTTATCATATGAGAATATGGTCTCCAAAAAAATTAAAAAATCTCCACCCCAGGTGAGCCCCACCTTCATTTTTATCAGAATGTCACCCCTTGCAATTGGCCCATGACTGTTATATAAACAAGTATGTATAATGTTGCTCCTATTGTTTGCCTTGAAGCCATATCTTTGTTCGAAGGATGACAATGCATAAAATAACCTATATGAAGCCAAGTAACCATGAAAACACTGGCTTCATATTACCAGGATGCCTTTATGTAAGAGTTCTGAATTCAACATGTACACTAGATTACAAACAGGGGAACAAGTTTTTATTACTGATAAAGTCAGGTAATGGGTATGTGATGTCTCTCATAGACTGCTGAATATAACTGTACCTGAACCAAGGTCTTTATATTAAAAACAGTCACCAAATAAGTAATTAGTGGCCAAATTGTTATGTACCAGGTATGCAAACAGCTATCATCTGACCCCAGTGACATCAGTGACATTTGAACTGCATTGATGATATCTCATAATTACCTTTCATGCAACCATAGCCTTAAGTTTCCATGTCACAGTAAGGTAGCATACAGCCTTAAGTCTATATGTCACAGTAAGGAAGCATACAGCCTTAAGTCTCTATGTCATAGTAAGGTAGCATAGCATACAGCCTTAAGTCTATATGTCACAGTAAGGTAGCATACAGCCTCAAGTCTCTATATGTCACAGTAAGGTAGCATACAGCATTTAGTCTATATGTCACAGTAAGGTAGCATACAGCCTTAAGTCTCTATATGTCACAGTAAGGTAGCATACAGCCTTAAGTCTATATTTCACAGTAAGGTAGCATACAGCCTCAAGTCTCTATATGTCACAGTAAGGTAGCATACAGCATTTAGGCTATATGTCACAGTAAGGTAGCATACAGCCTTAAGTCCATATGTCACAGTAAGGTAGCATACAGCCTTAAGTCCATATGTCACAGTAAGGTAGCATACAGCCTTAAGTCTCTATATGTCGCAGTAAGGTAGCATACAGCATTTAGTCTATATGTCACAGTAAGTTAGCATACAGCCTTAAGTCTCTATATGTCACAGTAAGGTAGCATACAGCATTTAGTCTATATGTCACAGTAAGTTAGCATACAGCCTTAAGTCTCTATATGTCACAGTAAGGTAGCATACAGCATTTAGTCTATATGTCACAGTAAGGTAGCATACAGCCTTAAGTCTATATTTCACAGTAAGGTAGCATACAGCCGTAAGTCTATATGTCACAGTAAGGTAGCATACAGCCTTAAGTCTCTATATGTCACAGTAAGGTAGCATACAGCCTTAAGTCTATATATGTCACAGTAAGGAAGCATATAAATTGGGGGGAGGTTCCTAGTGCATACATGTACGTTTTACATGTATGATTAAAATATATAACCGAATTTGAGCCAATAGATATATTAACAGCAACTAATTCATAACTGCCAAACTGACACTTATAAAAACTCCTTCTTAATCAGAACAATACAAGACTGGAACCTACTGGAAGAATCCACAGGGACATGAGAATTTGTTACACCTATATTTATACCTAAATTAAGGTGTTCAGAGTTATTCTAAATCTTTTAGGGGTTTAGATCGACTTTCGGTAAAAATAATCATATATATGTGCATTGGGGTGTCATTTTTACCGAAAGTGGATCTAAACCCCTAAAACATGTAAAATTACTATTATCACCTTAATTTAGGTCCAAATATAGCTGTAACAAATGCTCATGTCCCTGTGGAAGAATGCTCTGTTCGTGCTCCATCTGTGAACATTTTTCTGACGTCACTTTCTAAAGACTAAACTACCTAAACGCTCTCTCTCATCCGTTGATGAAATACCATGCATCAGTATTGATGTTCAACAGATTCAGAATCCTGGGTACGGCCATGAGTATGTAACTTACCTCAATATCAGCAATATCCCTGCTAACGTCTGCAGCAGCCATTGTTATTAGATGGGGTCAGTAGCAAGAGTTTAGCAAGCGTCGATGTTCAGCAGTGAGCATACACATGGTTTCTTGTGGGGCCCGCGCGGGGGTCGGAACGTAAATATTGTTAACGGATAGCTACAATAAATTTGATTTAAACTCTCGTGAAATTGTCGGTTGTATAGAATCATTAAACTTTTACAAGCTTAAACAAACAGTGATATGATGGTGCGTGTGTATAAGTTTTGTGAGGGCGGCAATGTATGTGCGTGTGTTATCAACATGAACGCCAGGTCAAATATAAGATGGCCGAATGGGGCCGTACGAATCGATGTTACTTTGTCCGACATTTGTTTCGGCAAATGTGGCCTACTTTTTTGTCCGGCGATTTGGAAACCTTTTTTTCCCCCGTCAAAAATGACTATGTGAAAACAAGTGTTTTATGATAACCATTTACCCCGTGGCGCATGGCGATTTATCACCCCTTAGTCGTTTAATTCACAGGGACCTGAGAATTTGTTACAACTATTTTTAGATTTTGCTGAATACAATGTAAGCGGGTCATGTAAAATGACCTGCGCGTGCGAAATTATAGTAAAGTTTTGAGATCATATAAAGAGCGAGCGATAATATTTAGTTTGCAATTTTTGTTGCATATATCATATATAATTAGTATATATGTTTAGTTATCATGCTATACAGTTATAACTTTCTTGTGTACATCAGTGAAACTCACCTTGATTATCAGACTAGTGCTAGTGTAGATCACAATACTGTTACCATTGAAGTTTAATTCCCTTTTAATCGACGATTCATTATGTATGTGCATGCATGTGGCTAGGTATGTATG
>NW_018406373.1:181433-191486 GCF_002113885.1 Mizuhopecten yessoensis
TTTTTTGTGAGTGCTTACTTTTTAACAACGAAAGACATACCCTGCTCCTAAATTTGAATGCCTTGCATGTTGATTTTAATTTAGAACTACTTTTGTTTGGAAATAGTCAACTTTCGGTAGAAAACAACATAAGTATCTTCAGACATGTGCATCATTACATCAAATCCAGCAATAGGTTTTGATAGTAATAATTAATTTTCTATTTTTATTTAAGTTGTTATATGTGTTTATGAAATTGTATTTCATTATTTTGCCTGATTTATTTGTTACATTGATTCTGTTCGTTTTGAAAGTACTCTACCAGGTTGCATGTCATGAAATCTGTATAATTTATAATTGATTCAAATGCGGATCAATTTCTCAGTTTCCAAGTTTAATTTTCTAGGTAACACCCCTCCCCTCCATCACTCCCACCCCCTCCCACCCCACAGTTCCTTCCTTCCTCAACCTATCTTTTCCCTTTCCCCAAAAACATACACAATATGTTTTGAGGAGAGGACTCTATTAAGTTGTAATAACTTGTTGTCCGATCCATTTGTATATTTGTACAATAAAATATGTTTAAACTAAAAACTGAATACAATAGAATTCTCCATTCTCATTGGTAGCCAATGAAAGTGTACAGTGGCCTTTTAGTGAATGTTAATAGGATATCTACAAATCAGGGACAGTAGTTCACACACATTTTATTAAGCAACATTGTTGCAAACAATTCAACAAATTGCGCCTTTACAGACAGGTTCCACGGTCGATCTTTTTTCCGTTTTGTAAGTTAAAGTCTTAGCATAAACTGGTACTAGTCGGTCTTGTAATTAAAAGACACTTGGCAATTGTGAAACTCATTTCTGGACATATTAGAAATATCAGTAAATGGAACATGGTCCTTTTCTGTAGGCATGTTAATATTCACATTAGTAGGCTTATATCTGAGTTACCATTTTGACATGTAGCGCCCCCAATTTTTACCATTTTCTGGATCACTTTCAATGCGAGTCATCAACTGAGACAAATGAATATCGTCCAGGTCGTCAAAGTCAATGTGTGCCAAACTTGGCCTCGAGTTTGAGATGAAGTCCGACATGTTGCAAACATTTTTTTATAATGACCAAATGTTCTCTTAAATTGTTACGTAACACTTGATGCGACAAGTCGGTTACATCATAGGCCTCGCAATATGTCAGTAATCGTAATCGAGGGGCGGAGCTTACATCTCTCGCGCTTCGCGCTCGAGAAGTAGCTCCGCCCCTCTCGTAAAATAACTAACATATTGCTCGGTTCCTTTGATATAACCAATACTTGTCTAAGGTTTGCAGAGTAATTTACACGTTTTAGTGGTTTAGATCAAGTTTCGATAAAAATACCACACCTTAGAATGATATATATATAGCTATAACAAATTCTCAAGTCCCTGTGCTCTGATTTGAAATATACCGGACCAAAAAACTACATACAAAACCGTAGGTCATTTCTGCCGGATACAGAAAACGGGTTCAAATTTGTCATGTAAAACAACGTTGGATTGTCGTAGGTCATTTCTGGATCTGTCGGCACCATGCGGCCATCGTACATCTCTATTCATGTTATTCAATTTAACTGCCGTGTAAGCAGAGACGTGTAAGCAAATAAGCATGCAGTTGCAGGCAAAACGAAACATTTGAAATGTTTAATCCGAAAAAGTCCTTAAATGCTTTTTTATATGGTTTGAAAAACATTACCAGTAACCTTTTTGCCCATTACATTTAACTCGGCAACAAAATCGGTATTACGTAATATCAATAATAATTCAGTTTCGTTTTGATGGTTCACTCATTTAATAATTGCTCTCAAAAGCC
The DNA here is from genome assembly GCF_002113885.1 of Mizuhopecten yessoensis. Taxonomy (NCBI): domain Eukaryota; kingdom Metazoa; phylum Mollusca; class Bivalvia; order Pectinida; family Pectinidae; genus Mizuhopecten; species Mizuhopecten yessoensis. Next base: position 183,266 of record NW_018406373.1, read on the forward strand.
ACCAGATTACCGGGGGGTTAGGGCTTGACCGCCTAGGATGGCTATTTTTCGTTGCACGCACGTCATTACCACAGGGACTATAATAGACATTACTCATTTTGAGGCAGATCTACCACGGAGCCAGAGACGGACACCGAGACTTGTAAAATCAGGGAACATCTCAAAATTATTTTTCATTTAATCTGTATTAAGGCGCTAGGATTCCTGTCCCCCTGCTTGTGACAAAACACTAGAGAACGATATTTTAGTGTTCCTTACCTACAGTAACATCCCCTGCTTTTCATTACATGTACAACTGATAAACTTCTCTTGGCTGATCACACCTTACTGGGTGTTTTTTCAGAAAAAGATTTTTTTTTTAAATTACGGTTTATACTGAAAACAAAGCCTCGGTGCATGCTAGAGTTGATCGCAGTAGTATAGAAATCCGAAAATTAACTCCCCTGAAAAGATCCCTAGAACAGTCTTCTAAGAATAGCATAAAATTATTTAATCTACACATGTATATGTGATCCCTGTCACTCTGGTAAAATACAAACTTCTTCCAACTGATAATTTTTGCTCGGGGAATTTCGTATAACCACGGACCTAGATAATCTAAATCCGTGGTATAACCCAATCGGCGTCAGAAAAATACAACAGACGTCCCGGGTGAGATCCTTAACGGAGATATTGAAATATCAACTACCACGGTCACATATCTCCCGCATTGAGCCACGAAAAAGACTATATAACGACTGTGGTTGCCGGTTACATAATTTCTTATCTATATCTCCATATGATGTTACCTGTTCGCTTACCTGTAGTTACGTATATGTGCGTCTACACACTCTGACATACCCTATACGCTACGTTCCATATAAAATTATTTTTAAAATGACCCCTGTATTTGCTTGTCTAGTCTAATATTGGTCGGGGCTATATTTGGATCTGTCCTGATGTGAAGATATATATGTTAAAAATTAAGATGTTTTTTTCTTCTTAAATGTAACTGTGTTGACATAACCTTTCTACTCTACACCTCAAAATCGGCCCAATCATACACTCTGTAAAAAGTTCCCAGGGTAGGGATTGAGTGGGTGATTCCAGTGGAGAAATCAAAGTACTGGAAGTAGTGCGACACTAAAACGGTAAACAACATGAATGTAGGCTTCCCCTGTTATTTTGTGGTATATCAATTATGGTCAAAGTTGACACTGTCTGACGTGAAACGTACAAATTTTCATCAGGAGACTATACACATTTGTATGTAAAGGAGATCTTTTTATAACCAAAATATTACAAAACTATCATCTGGAACAGCATTTATATTCATATTTAGAAACATGTACATTTCCTTCCAAAAGAGCGTGGAAAATTATAGTGAATTTAAAAAAATGGGCTGTACACTTAAAAGAAGACCGCGAACTTAAAAAGAGGATGGAGTCGGATATATAATTTTCTAGCTTCCGGGAAATCCATGCTACATACAAACATCCATATATTTTACTAAGTATGGCCCAGTCTGCAAATGATCTCAGCGCAGTCAAACTTGTGACAGCCATGGTCACATGTATACCACAGAGGACAACACGCATATGTGACAGGTGTGGACTGGAGTACCAAGATATGATTAGTTACATTGTTACGTCATGTACTTTGACCAGGTTACTAAGAAATTAGTTGAAAACAAATGTCCACCGACTGTGTTTGTGACATTATCAGGACTAGACAACGAAAACAAAGTTCGAATGTTCTTCGTTAAACCATTCTACAAGGACTTCATCCTAACGGACACTGAAACAAAAGCGCTACTGTATCTTGGTTTGCACTTGGTAACTATGTGTGGTCATCTATACGTCACAGGACACATATATAAACATATGCCTTAACTGACGGTATACAGTGGACACAATACTCGTATAAGAATTGCATATTCTTTCTTGCGATACATTAAGAATAAATAGGAACAATGAGGTTTAATAAGGATAATTGTATGATTAGAAGAAGTACAACTTTAAATCCTTGAATGTATTTACATACATAATAATTTAACCATAACGAAATATCAATATCATTGTACAGTATTTATACATTGATATACATTTGTATAATAATAATACTAATAATATACAACATTTATATAGCGCCCTATATAATTTGTAAAATTACTCTAAAGCGCTTTACAACATATGGATAATAGTAATGGTTATAATTGTGAAAACAAAAAACAAAGGCTTATAATCACTTTTATACATTTAAGCAAGCAATGTGCACATAATTGTACAAATAAAAGGGTGGTATTTACATGACGTCTTTGCAAAGATTCTAAAATACAGACGTGAAGAGGTGAGTTTTGATGTCCCTCTTGAGCTTGGCCAGGGTATATGACTTTCTAATAGCAGATGGTAAGCTATTCCACAACGTAGCCGAAACCCTCCCAAGGTATCTGTTTCCGTAGGTCACAGTACGAGATTTTGGGATACACAACAAAGATTCTGACTCCGACCGCAGTGATCGTGACGGCTGATACAGGGTAACAAGCTCCTGTAGGTACTGAGGAGCGGTTCCATTCAGTGCCTTGTATGTGTACACCAGAATTTTGTACTGCGACCTGTATCCTACAGGTAACCAATGCAACGAATAAAGCACAGGTGTGACGTGCTCTCTCTTTCGAGTACGAGTAACTAGCTGTGCTGCAGTGTTCTGGACCCTCTGCAGACGACTAGTTAGTTTGTCAGATATACCACAGAGCAGGGCGTTACCATAATCCAACCGAGAGGTAACAAGTGAATGCACCAAAATCTTGCATGTATCTGCAGTTAAAAACTGCTGAATATAGCCGATGTTTTGATCTGGTAGTAACAGGATTTGGCAATAGCGTTCACTTGTTTCTCCATGTTCAGTGAACTATCAAAGTAAACCCCTAGGTTTTTAACAGCTGGAACAGTCTCAATAGTTCTGGCACCGTCCTTGAACTGGAGAGCCATTGTTTGCTGACACTTTTGGGAAAAGACGATTAGTTCCGTCTTTTCTTGATTAAGCTTAAGCATGTTGGCGTTCATCCAGATACTGATATCTGTCAGACAAGCTTCCAGACTTTCTGAGACGGCATTCCAACTGTCCTGTGGTTTGATGACCATGTAAGTTTTGGTGTCATCGGCATAGCAATGATAGCGAAGGCTATGACGACGACAAATCTCTCCAATATATTTATGCCAATTGATACATACGATGGAGTAAGTATGTTAAATATGTATGCACATAGAACATATCAGTACTAAATGTACTTTATATTACCCTTCCTTATTATTTGATTTCGATGTAAATGTATCTAAGTTTTGAGGAAATAAACATATGATGATGATGATCAGAAGGGTTCGACGATTTACAGGAACGGACAGGAACGGGCAGGAACGGGCAGAAATATATTAATTATTATATACATTAATGAATATATATATTAGATATATTTAGTTATCATTATCGAGTATAAGATATATTTGATAAAAGGATTGCAATTACATGTTTGGTGCAGAATCGGATTAAATGATATATATACATTTATGTTATTATTACTTATGAGAACTATATTTATATTAATATATATATTCTATCGGGTATAAGATATATTTGATAAAAGAATTGCAACGAATTAAGAGTATTGTATTGATATGGATCGGGCAGGAAAGGCGACGATTTACAGGAACGGACATACACTGGCGACGATTTACAGGAACAGACAGAATCGGGGCAGGATAGGACTTATTTATATATATTTATTGTAAATATTTAATTATCCGTATCGGGTATAAGGTATATTTGATAAAAAAAACACAAGAAAATGCAGCAAAGCTGCTGGATACCAAACCTTTTTATGAAAATGACTTACTGCTTTACTGCCAGTCCCACAGCTACGAGGGAACGATCCTGCATACTTGAATCTATTTAATTATAATTATATAAATTGTAAATGGCATTAATTGTGTTGTTCAGAAATTTCCGTTCACGCTCAATATTTACAGTTTTAACCGCACGTTTAGGCCAAATGTCAACAATTTGGTAATAACGTCATCTTCTGAGAGAGAGAAGCAGGGACATAAGATGATTTACATAAAAGATCATTTATACCTTTTGTCGTATTGAACGGGAAAACCATGAAACCTTATATTTCTTACATTTTTTTCACGTTTCGCTGCGCAAATATTGCTACACCCGAAAAGCGCGGGAATGTGTAACATAGTTTTTGACGCCAAGTTGAAATGACGTCATGCTTGACAACAATACAGAGCGCCATTTTGAATGGGTTTTCACTGCAATTTTGCCGTTTGCTAGTATTATCTAGTAAGATTTCCAGACAAAAATGATATAAATTGGGTAATAATGTAAAAACAATAATGTTTGCTGCAAAGGTAGACAACACAACCACTTAGTCTGCCGTCACTTCATCTAAACTTGAAACTGAAAATCTACGCGGAGAATATAATGTTCCGTTCAGATTGGACAATACTTATAGAGTGAAGTATTTACTTGTGAAGATATGATGTTTCGTTTATCTTCACTGCATTAAATATATGTTTTTATTAAATAGAGAATTCATGATAATTCACAAGTAAACTGCAATAAATACTGATACCGTAGGGTTTACCATCATATTTTTGTAGACAGTATGCGGCCTCTATTTCCCAGAAGGCTTTCACGCATGGGGAAGCACCGGAAGTGGACAAAGTATTTACAGATCAAATCTCAGAATGTGGCACAATGCACCTCTGTTATTTTAATTCAGCTTTTTTTAGCACAGTTTATGCATAGTTTCGTATTTATTTTCAGCGCATGCTCGAAAAAACTTTAACTTCCTATCGCGGTAAAGTCGAAGCGGTGCAGTATATAGTCTTGGTTTTCTGTTGTATTTTATTCATTTTTCACTAATTGTGTAGGGTTTTATAGTATCAGCGACGTGCATAAAGGGTATTGGCAAGTACATTGATCTCTATTTTGCAATGTCATGTTATTAATCTGCTTCTGCGNCCCCCCCCCCCCCCCCCCGTTTATTGTACTGAAAACGACTAACAAACTCTCATAGAGTTTATTTTAGTTTAAACATATTTTATTGTACAAATATACAGGGAATGGGGGGTTACCTAGAAAAGAAATTGGGGTGTTACCTAGAAAAGAAATCGTGTAAACTGTGAAAAGGATCCGCAATCCGATGAAGACGATGATTTAAGTTAGGCATTACAAGAGGGATTGGGGGAGGGGATATGTATGCGAGAAGAGTGCAGAAAAGTAAGAGGTATGGTCGAGTGATGAAGAGAGTGCGAATCATCATATGGGTAGGCGGTATATATGCAGATTGGGGACACGGGAACGTGGATCGGGGTGAATAAAGATGATAATAACCAATATTGCTCTGTATGGAGATTCGCATTGGAATCAGTGCGCCCTCGGGTACTAGCCTCGTCTGCCAACACACACTAAATTATGTTTATTTAAAATCCCAACATCGACCACCTTTAATTAATAATACTTACATTATAGATGTATTGGATGTAACTTAATTATGATATAGAAAATAAAGATAACAGTGCATTGGATCCAGACTTCTAGCACTGAAATATGTTGAGTTCTCAAATGAAATAATCAGATCTCAGAATTTGAAAATAATTAACAAGTTCACTGGTTGAACAATGTTAAAGTTCAAGGGTCCAACATTAGTTGTCTCCCTTCAAAATTGGGATTGTCGGCAAGTATGGAAACTGCACTGTATGTATCCTTTAGATATACATTATACCTAATTCCTGTAGGAACTCTATCTAAAACAGAGATTTATATCGTTATAAATCTCTGATTTAGATAAGAGTTCCTACAGGAATTGCATTATACATGCAGTTGAGCAGAAATTATGCATGTTTTGCATTCCCACCATATATAGTTTAGAGCAGGAAATGTTTTCATTTTTTTCAATAATGTCTTTACATGTAGAAAAGGACCCAATGTAATATGTGTTAGGTTCAGAATATCGGAACTGATCCAAATGATTTGATGTACATTATAGCAAAATGATAATAGATTTTAATTTGAATAATGTGTGATAATTATATTGCTGAAGTTAAGTGCACTGGTAAAACTTTAGACTAATGGTATTGATCCAAACGTAATGCATGTTTAAACAATGATATTGAATGAAAAGTAATAGTTTATTATTTAGCCGTTTTTGTTTTTACTTTTGGGTAGCTGTTCAGTACCTTACTTTCTGAAACCATCTAATTTCAATTTCATCATAATTATTCCAACCAAGTTTAATTGTTTCCTGCTAAATATGGACAAATTGTACCAAAAAGTGTTCTTTCCTTTATACTTGTTTAAGCAATAGTAAACTTTACTCTCACTAAGAGAAAAATAGAATAAAAATAACAATTCAGATTAAGCAGATATATAGGGGCCTTTTCATCCAAGTGGAGAATAAGATTCTAGTACATCCTAGTGCAAGGAAAAAGACTTTTGAAGTTTTAGCCAATTTTCCATTTTTGGGCCCCACCCCTCCAGCTTCAGGAGGGAGGCAGGATCCTATTTTCTCATAACAACTACTGGTAATTGCCATCTCATCATAATTTTTCCAACTAAATTTGAATTATTTCCTGCTTAAAATTGACAAAATATACAAAGTCTAGTAAACTTTACCTCAGCTTCCCAAAGGGAGAACTGATGACCAGGAGTAAATAAATTTACAATTCAGATAAAGCAACTTAAAGGACCTTTTCATTCATGAAGTACTTTTGATTCTGGTACATCGGAGTCCCAGGAAGAGGTGTTTTGAAATTTTAGTCAATTTTCCCCCTTTAAACCCTGTCCCCCCAGCCCAAGGTAGGATCTTATTTCCTTATATCGCTGTCATCATTACTTATCAAACCAAGTTTGAATTTTTTCCTGAAATTTACAATTTAGACAAAGCACCTAAGCATCTTTTCATTCACAAAAGAGTGTTGATTCTAGTACATCTGAATCTGGAGAAGAAGATTTCTGAAGCATTGGTCACCTCAGGGAATGGGGCAGATGCCAAATTTACAATTTGATAACCTCTTCTACCAATGATGATTCTTAGTAAGTTTGAAAGAAATGCATGAATTCACTGCTTCCTCAGAAGAATTTAAAAAACAATATAAGTTTGGAAGAAAAATGTTTAGGTCACTTGAGCCATTGTTCCTGTATACTGTATGGTAAATATTCCTCCATCAATACTTGAATATTTTACCATATAAAGAAATAAGAAAATCACTAAAACTGATGGATTGTGCTCCCCAAAAAAGTCATTTCGGACTGGAATAGAGGTTGCATGATACATGTATCTTTACCTGAAATGTATCATGCCTGGCACTATTATTATCGCTGAGTTTACGTACGTAACTGTGTAAAGTGAATGAACAACCAAAGAGGTATGCAACAAAGCTTGTCTTCCTTCTGCACATCACTTGCCTTTGGAGGTATACAGGGTAAGAATTATTTGACCTTTGAACTTAATGAGACCTTGACTATACAGACCCCATAGTGGTACTACATAATATACTGCCTAACAATCTTGCATATATAACTTATATTGAGTTATCTTCATCAAATCAGAAGTGCCCTGAAAAAGAATTTGACCTATGACCTAAATGTGACCTTGACCTCCAGGCATAGGGACCAAATAGTGGTATGTAACATATATATTGCCTTACTATCCCACATACATGTATATCACTAAAATTTCATTGCTGAGACTCTTCAGCAAGTCAGAAGTTATGGCCCTTTTTATGGCTCGGGGAGCATAAAAAGAGACGAAATAGTCCCAAATAATCCTATAAAGTATCAATAGATAAAACAACAGACTTCTGATTAATGTCACATAATTTATTGGTTGCTACATTTACAATGAAAGAGTGAATATTGAAGTAATCATCAAATAATGACATCGTAACCACTTTAGACAGCATCTATGCACATTGGTGACTTTCCTGTGTTGTAAATTCACCAGCCTGCAAAATACAAGATTTGATACATAATAGAAATAAATTGTATGAAGTTTGTAGATCAATGCATAATTATAAAGATCATTCTAATGTTGGCAGTGCCCTCACAGCTACAGAATTTTAATAACTACAAGTCTGGTTTCATATACAGCTGACAGAACAATCATGTACATATTCAACTCTAGTATATGTATATGCAGTTAAATAAATAGATTGTAATATTCTCCTAAATCATA
>NW_018406373.1:193211-238632 GCF_002113885.1 Mizuhopecten yessoensis
AAGAGGTGCAAATTTAAATACTTATATAGAGTCTAATGAACCTTTCGCATTCTCACATTAATGTCATGTCATCATACGCCTAGGCGGAAAACTTCAAGATATCAAACATCTTGTCAGCCAAAAAGAAATCAAGAAAGGAAACTTAACTGTAATATACACTGTATAGCTATACATGTAGGTCTGATTTAGTCATTCAACACATCACTCAATGCTTGAAAGAGTACAGTACCGATATTCCGATACATTTACAGTACAACCTGGCTCCGCCCTCACTAACGGCCGTGCCGTAAAACATATTAAAGATCATTCTATTGTTGGCAGTGCCCTCACAGCTACAGAATTTTAATAACTACAAATCTGGTTTCATATACAGCTGACAGAACAATCATGTACATATTCAACTCTAGTTTATGTATATGCAGTTAAATAAATAGATTGTAATATTCTCCTTAATCATATATTAATAACTATAATGGCTATAAATCTGTATCAAATGAAAGTTTTGAAACGTCACTGTTAAAGCTTAGATAGGAATACACTTGATTAGATTTCAAGGAGTCAAAAACATACAACTATTATGATATATGATATATTTCAATCCAAATGAAACTGATGGTGAATGCATGTATGTCAAATTGTACATAGAACATGAAAGTTGTATTAAGGCATTCTCTCAACACAATAACATCAACTCTACAACAGTGACCATCAATTAAGATGCATCTCTATCAAAGATTGATGATCATATAGCATATAACATACAAGTGTAATACCTGTCTGTGATAGTAAATTCAGATGTGATACCTGTCTGTGCTAATAAATACAAGTGTAATATCTGTCTGGGATACTAAATACAAGTGTATTACCTGTCTGTGATACTAAATACAAGTGTAATACCTGTCAAGAGTCAAGTCAAGAAGCTTTATTTAACGTCGCATATACATATGTAACATAATAACAATAGCTGTAACGCTATTCTTGCGATAAAGCATATATTAAATTTAACAAGGATCATGTTTTGTCGCAAGAATAGCACTACAATGCTAATGTTATTATGGTACATATCTGTAATAGTAAATACAGGTGAAATATCTGTCTGTGATACTAAATGTAAGTGTATTACAGATAATTACAAGTAAAGTGTTCTACTTTCGTTTTCAAATAAATGCAACAAAATAAGAGAATATTCTCAATTACCAAATGCTTTCACTTCAATATACATAATCATTAAGACTTTTACCTGTTTTACTCCGTATTTTCCTCATTTAAAGCGTAATAGATGAACTGCAGCAGGTAATCGGACCAAGTAACCACCCTTCAAGGCTTCATGTCAAGTACCTTATATAACGCATTCGGAAACTCTTGTTTTTTTCCAATTCGGAACACAAAATACGAAACAAAAAAAGTTGAATTAAAATTACAGAGGTGCAATGTGCCACATTCTGTGCAGGCAACAAGAGTCTGGTTGAACGAGACTAGTGCTTCCCCATGCGTGAAAGCCTTCTGGGAAATTGAGGCCGCATACTATCTACAAAAATATGATAGTAAACCCATACGATATCCGTATTTATTACATTTTACCAGTGATATATCATGAATTCTTAATTAAATAAAAACATATCTTCAATACATTTAAAATAAAGGAAATATAATATCCTCACGTGTGAAGATTGCACTCTTAGTATTGTCCAATCAAAACGGTACATTCTATTCACTGCATAGATTTTCAGTTTCCAGTTTGAATGCCAATCTCCACGCAGAATTACGGTCATTGTACTCCCTTTAATGTGTGCGTGATTGAAAAGGAAGCACACATTATTATATACTAAAATGGCTGGAATAGTCCCGAGTTATAAACTTTTCCGAACGAAACTCGAGTGTTCCAAAGAGCCATTGGGAACGTTATTCAAATGACAATTGGTTTTGATGGCCTAAAAGAAAAAAGGATCAGAAATAGTTCTTATTGGTGAGAATCACTGTCATTTATTAATCTGTTGCACGTCATTTTCAACCAGAATGAGACAAATGAAAGTAGTTTGCAGAGGATTTATATGGTGTGGGTGCAGCTGTTATGATGGGGAGTTGTTATTTGTTTTATATTATCACGGACTTAGATATCTTGAAATCTACCAGATATAATCAAATATAAAATACACGAAGAATATATATATTGAAATGCAATTTATTATACCCAGAACATTAACTGCTTATTTTTACATTTGATCTAACTTGACCTCTCTAGGCTGATTTTAAGTCCAAGAAAAAGATCACAATACAATATATTTTACATGCATTTTTTTATCAGGAATATACTATGTATTGTATGTGTACATATCGCTAAAGTAAATGAGCGCAACCCCTTGATATCTCTTTAGAAAGCGTAAATGAGCGTTACCCCTGGATATCCCTGTGGAGAGCGTAAGTGAGCGTAACCCCTTGATATCTCTTTAGAGAGCGCAAATGAGCGAAACTTTGGATATCTCTGCAGATGCGTAAATGAGCGTTACCCAATGGAATTCCTGTGGAGAGCGTAGGTGAGCGTCACTCCTGGATATCTATGTAGAGAGCGTAAATGAGCGTAACCCCTGGGTATCACTGTAAAGAGCGAAAATGAGTGTAACCCCTAGATATCTCTGTAGATTGCGTAAGTGAGCATAACCACTGGATATCTCATTAGAGAGCGAAAATGAGCGTTACCCCTGCATATCTCTGTAGAGAGCGTAAGTGTGCGTAACACATGGATATCTCTGTAGATAGCGTACGTGAGTGTAACACATGGATATCAATGTAAAGAGCGTAAATGAGCGAAACCTCTTGATATCTCTTTCGAGATTGAAAATGAGCGTAACCCCTGGATATCTCTGTAGAGAGCGTAAGTGTGCGTAACCCATTGATATCTCTGAAGAGACCTACTTGAGCGTAACCCCTGGATATCTCTTTAGATAGCGTACGTGAGCGTTACCACTGGATATATCTGTAGATAGCTTGAGTGAGCGTAACCCCTGTATATCTATAAAGAGAGCTAATTGAGCGTAACCCTTAGATATCTCTGTAGATAGCGTAAGTGAGGGTAACCCCTGGATATTTATGAAGAGAGCGTATATAAGCGAAACCCCTGGATATTTCTTTAGAAAGCGTTAATGAGCATAACCCCTGGATATCTATGTAGAGAGCATAAATTAGTGTAACCCCTGAATATCTCTTAAGAGAGCGAAAATGAGCGTAACCCATTGATATCTATGAAGAGACCTACTTGAGCGTAACTGCTGGATATCTATGTAGAGAGCATAAATTAGTGTAACCCCTGGATATCTCTGTAGATAGCGTACGTGAGCGTTACCACTGGATATCTCTGTAGATAGCTTGAGTGAGCGTAACCCCTGGATAGCTATGAAGAGAGCTAAGTGAGCGTAACCCTTAGATATCTCTGTAGATACCGTAAGTGAGCGTAACCCCTGGATATCTATGATGAGAGCTATATAAGCGAAACCCCTGGATATTTCTTTAGAGAGCGCTAATGAGCATATTCCCTGGATATATCTGTAGATAGAGTAAATGAGCGTAACCCAATGATATCTCTGTATAGAGTTAAGTGAGGGTAACCCCTGTATATATCTGTATAGAGCTAAGTGAGCGTTTACCCCTGGATATATCTGTATAGAGCATAAGTGAGCGTAACCCCTGGATATCTCTGTATAGAGCTAAGTGAGGGTAACCCCTGTATATATCTGTATAGAGCTAAGTGAGCGTTTACCCCTGGATATATCTGTATCGAGCATAAGTGAGCGTAACCCCTGGATATCTCTGTATAGAGCTAAGTGAGGGTAACCCCTGGATATATCTGTATAGAGCTAAGTGAGCGTTTACCCCTGGATATATCTGTATAGAGCATAAGTGAGCGTAACCCCTGGATATCTCTGTATAGAGCTAAGTGAGGGTAACCCCTGGATATATCTGTATAGAGCTAAGTAAGCGTAACCCATGGATATATCTGTATAGAGCTAAGTGAGCGTAACCCATGGATATCTCTGTATATAGCGTAAGTGAGCGTAACCGCTGGATATATCTTTAAAGAGCTAAGTGAGCGTAACCCCTGGATATATCTGTATAGAGCTAAGTGATCGTAACCCATGAATATATATGTATAGAGCTAAGTGATCGTAACCCATTGAAATATCTGTATAGAGCTAAGTGATCGTAACCCATGGATATATATGTATAGAGCTAAGTGATCGTAACCCATGAATATATATGTATAGAGCTAAGTGATCGTAACCCATGAATATATATGTATAGAGCTAAGTGATCGTAACCCATGAATATATATGTATAGAGTTAAGTGATCGTAACCCATGGATATATATGTATAGAGCTAAGTGATCGTAACCCATGAATATATATGTATAGAGTTAAGTGATCGTAACCCATGGATATATATGTATAGAGCTAAGTGATCGTAACCCATTGAAATATCTGTATAGAGCTAAGTGATCGTAACCCATGGATATATCTGGATAGAGCTAAGAAAGCGTAACCCAGGGATATATCTGTATAGAGCTAAGTAAGCGTAACCCATGAATATATCTGTATAGAGCTAAGTGATCGTAACCCATGGATATATATGTATAGAGCTAAGTGATCGTAACCCATTGAAATATCTGTATAGAGCTAAGTGATCGTAACCCATGGATATATATGTATAGAGCTAAGTGATCGTAACCCATGAATATAAGTGAGCGTAACCGCTGGATATATCTTTAGAGAGCTAAGTGAGCGTAACCCCTGCATATATCTGTATAGAGCTAAGTGATCGTAACCCATTGAAATATCTGTATAGAGCTAAGTGATCGTAACCCATGGATATATATGTATAGAGCTAAGTGATCGTAACCCATTGAAATATCTGTATAGAGCTAAGTGATCGTAACCCATGAATATAAGTGAGCGTAACCGCTGGATATATCATTAAAGAGCTAAGTGAGCGTAACCCCTGCATATATCTGTATAGAGCTAAGTGTGCGTAACCCATGGATATCTCTGTATACAGCTAAGTGAGCGTAACCCATGGATATCTCTGTATATATCTTAAGTTAGCGTAACCGCTGGATATATCTTTAGAGAGCTAAGTGAGCGTAACCCCTGCATATATCTGTATAGAGCTAAGTGATCTTAACCCATGGATATATCTGTATAGAGCTAAGTGATCGTAACCCATGAATATATATGTATAGAGCTAAGTGATCGTAACCCATGGATATATCTGTATAGAGCTAAGTGAGCGTAACCCCTGAATATCGAGGTGCTAGTGAACACAACGCGTAGTCTTGTTAATGAATATATAATCGCGCGATGTTTTCTGAGGTCCGGTTTGTACATATTAATCAAAAGTTCTATCACTTTCTTTCTATGTGTAAAGGTAGGATTTTTTAGATCCTCATACGTCTCTGTGACACGTAGAAAGGCATCGACTTGTAGTCCATTTTGTCTACGGTAGCCCTATAATCGTTTCCTGGCAAAATAACAATTGATCTTTCTTTGATGAGCTCCATTTTAGCTTTTGTCGAATTAGCACCGTGATTGGTTATTACTTTATGCGAGGAAGTTTTGAACAGGACGATCCAACAGTTGTCATTGGCGTTGTGAAACTATTACGTATTGTTTGTGTGAAACATAAAATGTCAACATATATATTTCCAAAGTGATAATCAAATCTTCTTTGACTATGACGAGTAGCTAATTTCACGTCGAACAGCGAGCCTCTGTTTAAATTAAATGGTAATTATCTGCTATGTTCGATATACATGTTGGTTTATTACAAGGGGAATCGTTATCTCCCATGCTTTTATTTTTCTTTGTTTAATATGTTCAAAATGAAAAATAGTTTTTCGAAATGTATACTCAACGTCTGCATGACATAATAATGTATTTAAGGATTGCATGGTGCGTTTGAAACATCTTCTAAATGTTATTTATATAGACATCTTGTCGATACTTTTGATATTCAATTATGTTTAGTAAAGCCTTTAACTTTTATTACCAAAAAATTGTTGAGGCAGTATCGCATGCAGGCGCTTTCCCTCTTTTAGTAACATCGAATCTGGACGTTATAATGGGGCTCCGAGAGGTCAAAGCATATGTTTAGCTTGCGACAAAAATGATATAGAAGATGAGATACATTTTATTCTTATTTGTCCTGCTTATTTTGTACTGAGAAACACATATAAAGCCATACATGTACTACCGACGCCCCAGTGTGTATAGATTGATTGAATTATTGTCATGTAAAAGTATTAAAATATTACGTTGATTGGGTATTTATTTACAGTATGCTAGCGCCAAAAGAAAAACCCTTGTGCAGTAATATTGCTGAAGTATGTATTCTTATTTGTGTGATAAATGCTAATATGGAATTGTCCCCCGCCATCTCGAAAATTGAAACATGTTTTGTGTTCTATGTACTGTATACAGTAATCTATATGCTGTATTGCATTCGGAAATAAAAAAAACTTGAAAAACTTGATTGGTCTGTCCGTAAGTACAGTAACTGCGGGCCGAATATTTCAGTTTCTAAAGGTGCTCATTTCACGAAAACATTAATTAGAGCTACTAGCATCATCCAGGTGAAGTCGTGCAATATTTTAGCATTGATACCGTGCTTAACATTCATTGTCGTAAGATTTATGTAATAACACTGATATTCCAACATTAGTCTTAGTACGTATAAAGACAAAAATATAGTGAAGTAGAGCAAACACAGCGGTGCATTTTTGTGTAATGTTGTACTGCTTTGGTGGTTGTTTGTATCCATTTGTCTTTAATTACTAACTTCATTGACCAAGCGGTTCATAATATTTAGATGATACCATAACCTTTATTTTTAGTTCATCCAAAAAGTGTTCAATGTGAGGTCGGATATTTACGTGGATAGGCAGATACATGGCATGACGCTGTTGGTCGGCAAAATTGCGCAAATGCAGTTGACGTTTTTTGCACGACCATTGCGCAGCCGATCGCCAGTGGTCTGCATTCTCATTATTAATCATGTTAGAGAGCAGGGACGTCCTGTGGCCTAATTGACCAAATGGCTTGAAACGTATTTTTTGTTTACCAGTTTCTTTTCTTTTTCATATCAGGAGACGTTGTTAAAGCGTTATTTAAATATATATGAATGTATTTTGTATCCATACTCGAATAATCTTCACCAATATCGACGGGCAAACAGCACTATAGAACTTAAAGGGAATATGTCGTTTCGCTCTACTTCCATTGATGATTTCTGTCTAGCCACTTGGGAAGGTAGTAATTCTCGTTGATCATAAACCGTAGATAAATGGGCTCCTTAGCTTGTTCATGTGTGAGCTAGACGTTCGTAATATGTACCCTATTCACTGAAGTCTCTTAACCGGAACTACACAAGTAAAGTAGCTGGCAGGTGCGCAGATCAGAATACATATAGTCAGGAAGCAAGTGTGAGAAGTATTCCGGTTTACCTCGCTTTGTAAAGTTGGAATTACGATTGTTGAAACTCGAGAATAACAGGTCAGGTGAGTCAAACATGGCCAGGGCTAATACAGTAGGCATAGCATGTTACTAATTTAATTAAGTTTCTATACATCAGAGTAAAACGTCATCATCAGGACTGATACACATTTTTAGTTTATTTCAGCCTCTCCTTTTCGCATGGAAGTCAGCTGATACTTTTGGTACTGTGTAGTATGTTTACCTGTAAAATCTTACCTTTATGTATCCTTTTGACCCCAACTGACCCGTATTTCTAGTTATCGTCTGATACTAAACCTTAACCTTAACCTAATAAGCAGGAATAGATTGGTTGTTAATGGCTGGTTTCAAGGGTTGAGTTTTAAGGAGAAGTTGTTATAACAGATGTACGGTGTTGATTCGTATTACAGAGTTAGTTAGGGTTGGGGTTAGGGGTTTGATGAGTGATCAAGTACACGGTATTGAAAAGTGAAGGGGTGTTATAATGGTCAGACCAAGTTATAGGGACTGGCTATTTAGAAAAATATCAACCAACCTCCAATGGACATCAGTATGTACACACCCGAAAGAAATTATGTTTCGTAAAAACATAATACTTATATAAAAGGAGGGAAACGGGAGCATAAGCAAAATAGTCGACAGTTACTATTTTAGTTACTTCTAACATTTACCTTACAAAAAATAACAGGAAGCACTCAATTTTTAACAAATGAAAAAAATGGGGATGTCAATCCCCCACCGGTACAAGGGTAATAGCGATCTATTTTTAATTCTCCGATCCCTATCACAGCACGAAGAAATAGAAAATGGTCTCTGTGGAGGTTGCCATAGTTACTTTACGTAAGATAAGGTTACAAATTGTAGATGAGATAACGTTGAAAAACCTGTAATTATAGCTGACGACCAGACAATCAGTCACGGCATTTAAAAAGACAAGGATGTGGAGAACAAGATATGTAGTAGTAATGTTTTCAGAAACAAAATCAGAATAATCGTGATTACTTTAGTCACTCGATCTTCAGTACAATTAGCTTTTGTAAAAACCTTCTATGTGGTGTCAGTAGTATATACTATGACTTTATACGGCGCTTCGTGTGGACCCGCCTACTTCCGGAGGGGTAGGAGAGCCACGTAGTCCTTAAGTATAGACTGTCACACTGTTAATACAATTGTCAAATCTCACAATGCCTAGCGATATTTCAGCATGCGCAGCCGTCATGTTTATTTACATTGGATATTGTAGTTCCGGTCAGTGTTGTATTAATACGCTAAGAATTATGTCTGCATGGTAATTAAAGTCCCATCAAGTTGACAACGACACAGCTTTCAAAGAGGCTTTATAGTGACAATGCTATGCAAATGTAAATATATTGGAATGAATTGGAGAATATACACTTGCATTTTGCTGTTGTACATTTTATTTTCTCTAAGGAAAGGTTGCATGTTATAGGTTTGTGATGTTGTATTATGGTACAACTGTAGTATTTTTCACAAAATGTCTCAAAAGTATAGTAATTAACTTGAATTAGAACAATGTGTCAAAGTTATGTACCTCATTATTAGAACAAGATATGTGAAAACAATAGATATCAATAAAAATTACCTTGTGCAAACACAGTCAACATTTTCCATTGGGAGATTGAGGGGTTAGCAGGTATGCACATATTTCCGGAAGGTCTATGTTTTTGATAATGCGCAGTCACTACCCGGGTTATCTAATTGAGGACGTAACGTTCCTTGATTTGACTTAGAATTGCATGGCGGATCTCGTCGACGAAGCAGATGACGCTTACTTTTCCGAAACACCTAGTCTTATTCTTCATATTTTTTTTACACGGATCTTAATTTTATCGATTTTAAGTCGAATCATGCTTTAGTTGACTCTTCGCTATGGATGTTTTATTTCTATAACCATATATGAAATTACTTATTATGATGAGATTAATATTAAAAAAACTAGCAGGATTGACCACAGGGTATGGCTTCTTTCTTGAGAGACTTAGTTCCTTGGTCGGCCTATCTACTTTCTGTCCTATCTACTTTCTGTCCTGTCTACCTTATGTCCTTTCTACTTTATCTTTCCTATCTACTTTATCTTTCCTATCTACTTTATCTTTCCTATCTACTTTCTGTCCTATCTACTATCTGTCCTCTCTTTTACATTGGATATCTACTTTCTGTCCTATCTACCTTCTGTCCTATCTACTTTCTGTCCTATCTACTTTCTGCCTTATCTACTTTATCGTTGCTATCTTGTTTATCTTTCTTATCAACTTTCTGTCCTATTTACTTTCTGTCCTTTCTACTTTATCTGTCCTATCTACTTTCTGTCCTGTCTACCTTCTGTCCTATCTACTATCTGTCCTGTCTATCTTCTGTCCTATATACTTTCTGTCATGTATACATTCTGTCCTATCTGCTTTCTGTCCTGTCTACCTTCTGTCCTATCTACTATCTGTCCTGTCTACCTTCTGTCCTATCTACTATCTGTCCTGTCTACCTTCTGTCCTATCTACTTTCTGTCCTGTCTACATTCTGTCCTATCTGCTTTCTGTCCTGTCTACCATCTGTCCTATCTACTTTCTGTCCTGTCTACCTTCTGTCCTATCTACTATCTGTCCTGTCTACCTTCTGTCCTATATACTTTCTGTCATGTATACATTCTGTCCTATCTGCTTTCTGTCCTGTCTACCTTCTGTCCTATCTACTTTCTGTCCTGTCTACCTTCTGTCCTATCTACTATCTGTCCTGTCTACCTTCTGTCCTATCTACTATCTGTCCTGTCTACCTTCTGTCCTATCTACTTTCTGTCCTGTCTACATTCTGTCCTATCTGCTTTCTATCCAGTCTACCATCTGTCCTATCTACTTTCTGTCCTGTCTACCTTCTGTCCTATCTACTATCTGTCCTGTCTACTTTCTGTCCTATCTACTTTCTGTCCTCTCTACCTTCTTTCCTATCTACTTTCTGTCCTATCTACCTTCTGTCCTTTCTACTTTCTGTACTATTTACCTTCTGTCCTATCTACTTTCTGTCCTGTCTACCTTCTGTCCTGTCTACTATCTGTCCTGTCTATTTTCTGTCCTGTCTACTTTCTGTCCTGTCTACTTTCTGTCCTGTCTACTTTATCGTTCCTATCTAGTTTATCTTTCTTATCTACTTTCTGTCCTATCTACTTTCTGTCCTGTCTACCCTCTGTCCTATCTACTTTCTGTCCTCTCTACCTTCTTTCCTGTCTACTTTCTGTCCTATCTACCTTCTGTCCTATCTACTTTCTGTACTATTTACCTTCTGTCTTATCTTCTTTCCGTCCTATCTACTTTCTGCCCTATCTGCTTTCTGTCATGTCTTCTTTCTGTCCTATCTACTTTCTGTCCTGTCTACCTTCTGTCCTGTCTACTTTCTGTCCTGTCTTCTATATTTCCTATCTACTTTTTGTTCAATCTTCTTTTTATCCTGTCTACTTTTTTGTCCTGTCTACTTTCTGTCATATCTACATGTACTTTATCTTTCCTATCTACTTTTTGTTCTATCTACTTTCTGTCCTGTCTACTTTCTGTCCTTTATACTATCTCTCCTATCAACTCTATCTTCCCGGCGCTGTCTCACTAAGCACCCGTCTTAAATAGCCATGGCTGTTGCGAGTACGTTAAACTCCAAACAAACAATTTCTCGGTTATAAATGGTGATGTATTCCAACAAATTGAACACTGTAACATAGATGGAGTCTATTAACAAATTTTATTTGTTAGCATTAATTTATAACGTCAAATCCTGTATATATGCGATAATAATGGAAAGTTACAAAATCTTGCAATTTGGTACATTTTCTTTCCATGGACATTTCACAAAATGGAATTATATTTTATTACCAATTCTCGTGTCGTTACTGTCGTGAATCAACCTTTGCATGAAAATATTGCAATGCAATCCATGGGCAACCCAGCTCTATTCCCCATATCCCTTGCTTACACGAACAATGCATTCTGTCGTTCCAGGTCGAACCCAACCAACCAGCCAACCTGACGACAAGTCGATGACATAACAAAATGCATCAATCTCGTCCTCGCAACAAGAGGAAGCCCGAATCGTCCCGGTCGAAGTCGGCAACTGGAGCCTACAACACCGGGAATATGCAGGCCTTTGACCCTGGTCAGAACGTACACCTGTGGACTATGTGGCGAATTGCCGTCACAGAGCAGATCATCAGGAACACAAAGATGCAACAAAGGCTCCGAGATGAGGGGAGAAAAACCAAAAGACCGGACACACTTACTAGCCTGCCGTTATCTGAGTACATACAGGTTACGGCATCTACTCACGCACGCGCAAACGCCATGATGGGCACGTGGAGCAATGTGAGTTCAAGTGACTTGTTGACTAATCAGTTTATTTACTACGGTCTGCCGCGTGTAAACATCAAACATGATAATTCTTCGGTCGTCTCCCATCAACCAATATACTGACATTATGACGTCACAGCGCCATTGATATTCGGAATGTTAATGACAAATGGTTATCATTTCGGTTCGAAATGGAGGCGGTATTCATGATAATATCCGTTAAACGTGAACATGTCGACCTTGCTATTTTTAAACGGACTGTTCCCACTTATAGCGTATTGGCATTATAATATAGCAAAACCCAACATAATTCCTTGTCATCAGACAGATTAGTTTCACTTTCCCACAACTCTGAGCGAGAGTTTGTCTCGAGAGCGAGAGTCTGAGAAAAGCGAGATTACAGACAGATTAAACGTCAAAATGTAAGAGTATTTAAGATGTCGTCTGTTCACTGCATTTGCGTTGCAAATTGGTGCTACCATAGGAACTGTATATACGTCATAATCATCGCAAATATAGACACCAAGGTCATAAAGTGTATACACAAAATATGTCTGCCAAGGTCATTGTGAAAAAGACAGGTCATACGTTTTCCAACAAAGTTGAATGCATAAATGTCTAAAAGTTTCTTTCACAGCTTGCCGCATGAGTTTCACTTGTAGATAAATACAAAAATACTCGAACATCGGTGTTCATTATGTACTTAACTGAACATCAATATATTAAATATGTTTCTTCATGTACCGTTTTACATTTTGCGGACAATTGATGAAACACTGGATTGCTTCACTTCTTACCATCCCTTCAACAATGATTGTTGAATATATCATGTTTATGTATTTTAATTACCGCGGTAGTTGGTTTTTCACCTTTACCTACTATAAACTAGCAAAAGTTGTCAAACTGTTTTCTTGATCACAGAACTTGAATATGTTTTAAAAACTTCATTTGACTTCTTCTGAAAAACCGAAAGGCCTGAAATATTTGTCCTGTAGATAGCTGGGATGAATGCATATCAAGACGATTGTTCAAATATATACCTTGGCCTACTTTCAAGGTCACGGGGGTCAAACATGGTAAACTTTTCAAACGACTTCTGGAGATTTATAAAGTCTAGATAGGGATTTGTCTATGAAATACATCCCCGGTAAAGAGTAAGATGAGCAATAGACCCCTGGTCAAGAGTAAGATGAGGTATTTTCCAGAAGTGGTTTGTTAATTGTAACAGAGTTCTTTCTAAGACGGCTTCCGGTGAATATGTGTTTCTATTGAACCGATTTTGACATACAACATTGGTACTTTATTTGCGCTGTCAATTTGATATACTTTACATTATTTTGACTGAATGTTAAAACAAAACTGTAATTTGCTGTCAATGAAATTTATTTGTCATTTCAACTCGACAGTGGTACAAAATTTCCTTGTTTTATACTCGTTTCATGCATTGCATATAAAAAATCCATATATATATCATGCATGTCTTACAAGTTTTATCATGTCTATATATTGGCTGTATTTTGCATTTATCGGTGGATGTTTTGAATCTTAATATGTTTTTGTTCTGTACATAAATATTTTATTGAGCGACCAGAGGCTTTGAAACTCCGTTTTCTTCCAGACAAAGCCTCTGGTCACTTTTTGATAGAAAAGATATCGTGTTGTAAATACTTGCAATTTTCCTCATCAGTGATTAAACAAATATAACAAACTCCCAAAATGGAATTAGCTTTATTTACTTTTTTTCACATATTTGCTTATCAAATGATTATTTATTGTTTTTGATGACACCGATATCTTTTTCGAAGTTCACAAATTCCAAAGCCTCTGCATCTTCCTTTATCGGGTTCTTCATTTGATTAACATTGGAGTGTCCCACGCCCATCACTGTGTCCCACGCCCATCACTGTGTCGCACGCCCATCACTGTGTCGCACGCCCATCACTGTGTTCCACGCCCATCACTGTGTCCCACGGCAATCACTTTGTCCCACGGCCATCACTTTGTCCCACGCCCATCACTTTGCCCCACGCCCATCACTGTGTCCCACGTCCATCACTGTGTCGCACGCCCTTCACTGTGTCCCACTTCCATCACTTTGTCCCACTTCCATCACTTTGTCCCACACCCATCACTTTGTCACACGCCCATCACTGTGTCCCACGCCCATCACTGTGTTCCACGCCCATCACTGTGTCCCACGTCCATCACTGTGTCGCACGCCCATCACTGTGTCACACGTCCATCACTTTGTCCCACGCCCATCACTGTGTCGCACGCCCATCACTGTGTCGCACGCCCATCACTGTGTCCCACGCCCATCCCTTTGTCCCACGCCCATCGCTGTGTCCAACGCCCATCGCTGTGTCCCACGCCCATCACTGTGTCCCACGCCCTTCTCTTTGTCCCACGCCCATCACTGTGTCCCACGCTCATCTCTGTGTCCCACGCTCATCACTGTGTCCCACGCCCATCACTGTGTTCCACGCCCATCACTGTGTCCCACGGCAATCACTTTGTCCCACGGCCATCACTTTGTCCCACGCCCATCACTGTGTCGCACGCCCATCACTGTGTTCCACGCCCATCACTGTGTCCCACGTCCATCACTGTGTCGCACGCCCATCACTGTGTCCCACGTCCATCACTGTGTCGCACGCCCATCACTGTGTCCCACGCCCATCCCTTTGTCCCACGCCCATCACTGTGTCCCACGCCCTTCTCTTTGTCCCACGCCCATCACTGTGTCCCACCCCCATCACTGTGTTCCACGCCCATCACTGTGTCCCACGTCAATCACTTTGTCCCACGCCCATCACTTTGGCCCACGCCCATCACTGTGTCTAACGCCCAGCACTTTGTCCCACGCCCATCACTGTGTCTCACGCCCATCACTTTGTCCCACGCCCATCGCTGTGTCCCACGTCCATCACTTTGTCCCACGCCCATCACTTTGTCTGGATGAAAACGGAGTTTCAAAGCCTCTGGTCGCTTTTTGAAAGAAATATATCGTGTTTTAAATACTTACAATTTTCCTCATCAGTGTTTGCTCTACATTATTTCGCATCATCTTCGAAAAGAAATGTATTTGATCAAGGACTTGCTACATCAGGCATGTAATTCATATATAAATTACAAAGAAAAGTGGCCTTAAAACCGACCCTTGTGGTATGCCACTGATTACATAATTCCACTCATATAATATTGGTTTACAATAGAAAGTCAGAAAAAAACAATCTTGTTCTTGCTTATGAAATAACTGTATAGGTTATCGATAGGAGTCCAAAATATCAAAACAGCATGTGTAGTAGATGAAAACAAATCGTGTTTGACACGAGTCGAGTTCGATGCATATCATTTACTGTTTTAACTGTAATATTCACCCAAAACGCGCCCCAGCCATGTCTGAAACCTATCAACAAAGATAGGTTTCTATACTATGAGCGCTACAATCAACTCTAACTGATAGTATTTACAATAGGTATTTGATCAAAGTAACGTTACTGGGATACTGTCGATAAGGAAATATTTAGAAAGTTAAATATCTACGGTGGCCCTGAAGGGCAATTATGATTGATTTTTGTTTGGTGACTTATGATTTGAAGCTTTGACCTAGATTAATTTTGGGATGGTCGGTGGCGCAGTGAATAGGACACTCATGCTTCACACTAAAAGTTCCAGGATTCGATCGAACGTGAAAAAGGTATTGGGTCACCTGACCGACCACGCGGGTTTTCTCCGGGTACTCTAGTTTCCTCCCACAACAATACCCCGTGCGCGTTTTCATCTGGGCCAACAAGAATTATTAATATAAGTTGGCAAAACCCGTTCCAATACTGTTGTTGTAATTGTTGAAAATCTATTATATTTGATAACGCTCAAGACGTGGAACATGCGAACGCAGGCTAGGGTATACAATAAACATAGTCAGTATAATTAGCGGACAGAGTTGTAAATGACACATGCGGCTTCCTTATTGGCACGTATGTTACGGCACGATTTCTCACCCGACACGATTTCTCACCCGGGTGAGAAATCGTGTTAGGAGTAGGCATATTTACAGGTATCATGATTTTTTGGCAATTGTGGTATATTTAGTTGTTGTTTTTATAAATAAAGTGAAATTAGCGCAGACACTAATGATATTCGATATTAGGTTTTCCGAACAGACCCAAATCGTGGCCTCTCATTTGCTGAGACATATCTAGGCTATACTTATTTCTGTTCTGTTTTATGAATATTTTGATGGTGTTTTTGAAGATGACAAAAAAACAGAGTCAACATCTACTGCAAAATGGCTGTTGCAGCCTGGCTTTTGAAAAGTCTAAATTATGCAGTGTCCTATATCCCTAAAATTCTGTATAAAGATGAGCAATGTCACTACAAACACTACAGTGGCTTTTGTTGATTTTTTTTAAATTTTACAATATATCCGTGTTAGGTCGGGTCCTGATTGGTTGACATTTAGACATTGGCCGCTTTTGTTCAGATTCGGTATGCAGATGTATTATGGCATTGTGATTATTTTTGAAACATCATAAGCGCCTTATGTAACAGTCCCTGTAACATCTAGATATTGTTATAATTTTGTGATTAAAAATGAAATGTATGAACCCTTCCAGAGCAACTGATTTCACTTATGCTGTAGTAAGCTCATGTTGTGTAAAAAGTTCGTGGTCTTTGTTCCTTAAGTTACCTTAGTCAATGGAATCTTGCCATTTTTGTTGATTATGTCTTGTGTTAAATATGTCTGACATATTTCCTATATATACCGTTTCGAATATCTCCAGTAGAATTCAAACAAAATCAGTTATTCTGATTCGAAAATAAATAAATGATAAATGAACAACAGATATTGCTATTTAAGTAGTGTTAATTCTTTCACAATTTAGGTGAACTGGATTGTTTTAGAATGTGTTTAAGAAGGTTCGTGCACGTGCATTGTATTTGCGCGCATGTGCGTGTGCCTGTGTGCTGCACGCGTATGCGTTTCAGGTGTGTAATAACAAGTTTAACAGACGTGTTATTGATACAAACAAACCACGTTATCGAGCAACAATATTTTTTTCATAGTCTTATTGAATATGTGAAGATATTTGAAGATTTCTGCTTCGTATCTCAAAAGTGAATGAATAAAAAAATGATGGATCAATAAATATTAGGTATGCTGTACATTGAACATCTCGTAATCGTATATCACGTTAGCTCATTAAAGAAGCTAGCTTTATTCAAACAGTGAGAGATGACGACAGAAAAAAACATGGGATTGAAACAAGCAGCATATGTAAACTGTCGAATGAAATAATGAAAGAAAGAAAGTCTTTATTTTAGGGATACATTTTTTTTCAACAGTACCCTTATTTAAAAATACTTTAAATAAAAATTGACTTCGTGTTTTTTATCAATTCGGTTTTGGGATTCGTAGTAATCTACGTACTACATATGTACCTACAGGACATTCTCAGAGCTAAGCGTTTATCTATTGNGGTCAAGTTGAAAACACTTTTCACCCTCTTTTAGAATGTACCAGATATGATGACATAAGAAGACAGTATTTATATTCTTTGCCTTATAATATTACCACAGATATTCTACTGTTTGGGAACGAGACATTGCCATTACAAGCTGTCCCAGATTATATATTAAAAACAAACAGGTTCTCCTTATGATTTAATATTTCATAAACATGTATGTGCTTAAAGCCGAACTGTACGTAAGTAAGAACAAGTAAAACCCATTAACAACCAAAACCCTTCACCATTAATTATCTCCTTTTCTTTCTCCTTGTTTAAACTATTGTCACTGATTGTTTTATTGTATGTATTTTCATTGGAGACAATATGCTGCCCATCATGAATATAAATTATTTTGCAGATTACGATAAGGTGACAGATTTACATAAGTGTGTCTAAGACACTTGTTTCTATTTCCTATTTTGTGTTTTGTTACAAAATGTTATATATATATTGCATATGTATGTATATAATTGAAATACTTGAATAAAAGAAAGTGTAAACTAAGTATGATAAAATGTGTTCCATTTAAGCAATAAACTGCATAGATGTGGCAGACCAACTGGTATAACTGCCACATGTGTCACAGACAAACTTATCATGGTGCGCTAGCGCGCACCATTCAGTTTGTCTGTGACACATGTGGCAGTTATACCAGTTGGTCTGCCACATCTATGCAGTTTATTGCTTAAATGGAACACATTTTATCATACTTAGTTTACACTTTCTTTTATTCAAGTATTTCAATTATATACATACATATGCAATATATATATAACATTTTGTAACAAAACACAAAATAGGAAATAGAAACAAGTGTCTTAGACACACTTATGTAAATCTGTCACCTTATCGTAATCTGCAAAATAATTTATATTCATGATGGGCAGCATATTGTCTCCAATGAAAATACATACAATAAAACAATCAGTGACAATAGTTTAAACAAGGAGAAAGAAAAGGAGATAATTAATGGTGAAGGGTTTTGGTTGTTAATGGGTTTTACTTGTTCTTACTTACGTACAGTTCGGCTTTAAGCACATACATGTTTATGAAATATTAAATCATAAGGAGAACCTGTTTGTTTTTAATATATAATCTGGGACAGCTTGTAATGGCAATGTCTCGTTCCCAAACAGTAGAATATCTGTGGTAATATTATAAGGCAAAGAATATAAATACTGTCTTCTTATGTCATCATATCTGGTACATTCTAAAAGAGGGTGAGAAGTGTTTTCAACTTGACCGCATAAACATAGCGGAGATTGAACAATTTTCTTACTAAATAAATGACTGTTTAAGGAACTGCATTCCATTCGTAGACGAGCATGGTATATTTGACTCTTACGGGTTCCAAAAGTGTAGTGGATTGGTACTTTTCTACTTAATTGTTTATCAAGGTATGATTTTATAGCAGAAACAGACGGATTTGATCTAACATCAGATGGTAGTTTATTCTATTGATCTATAGTAGAGGGTAAAACGATTGTTTATATAAAGCAGTTTTGCACAATATTGGAGTGACACATGTATGGTCTGAGTTCCTTGTATCATATCTATGTCCCTCCGAAACTGCATGAGGAACAAGATTATACAAATATTGAGGCGTATATTGTGAAAACATTTTATGAAATTGAAGAATTTTTCGATTTTGTCTACGGTCAAATAATCTCGTCCATCTTGCTTCATTGAACAATTTGTCAATACTTGTTAGTTTTGTTGCGCCAGTTACTATCCGAGCAGCTTCAACATTGAGGTTTTTAAAAAAAAATCCAGTTCTTTCGGAATATTTCCCCATACTATATCACCATATTCGAGAAGTGGTCTTATAAAAGAGAAATATATAAAGATCTCATTATATTAATTTTAAAGGAGGCTTTGACAATGATATGATTAACTTGATCTAGCCAACGACCATCTCCAGAGTAGTACACACCAATTAATGGTGCTTGTGAGAGGATACATTATTTATTGGAAAGTTGTTCATATGTAGAGGGGTGGTGGTAAATGGGATTTCGTTTCCTGCTTATTAATAAAGTTTCAGTTTTTCGGGGATTGGAGTCTACAAGCCACCGTCGGGACCACACATGAATTTTATTAATATCTGATTTTAATGTAGCATGTGCCGTAACGGGATTGTCTACTACTATGTAAAGGGACGTATCATCGGCAAATAGCTTAATTGTGGAATTGATTTCATAAACAATGTCATTAATATATACAAGAAATAAAAGAGGACCGAGGATCGAGCCCTGAGGTACCCCAGCTATAATAGATGCCCAGTCCGACTTACAATTATTTAAAATTACCCTTTGTTTCCTGTTATTGAGATAATCTTTGAACCATTTTAGTAAACTACCACATATGCCAAAT
Organism: Mizuhopecten yessoensis; assembly: GCF_002113885.1. Taxonomy (NCBI): domain Eukaryota; kingdom Metazoa; phylum Mollusca; class Bivalvia; order Pectinida; family Pectinidae; genus Mizuhopecten; species Mizuhopecten yessoensis. Next base: position 212,938 of record NW_018406373.1, read on the forward strand.
TTGAAAAGTTTGAAGAGGAGACCTCGATGCCAGACTCGGTCGAAGGCTTTGCTTACGTCACAGAAAACAACTCGAATTTCTTTGCCTGAATCTAAGTCATGGGCTATGCTAACGAGTTGATTTATGGTTGAATCTCCGGGTGTAAAGCCTGATTGACAGTTGGAAACTAGATTATTATCACAAAAGAAATTATGTAAATATTTGAAAACACAGCGTTCAAAGACCTTTCCAATGACACTCAGTAAAGATATTGGACGATAATATTTTACATCATCACGATTTTCTTTCTTATGGACTGGACTTACGTTCGCCTCCTTCCATAGCGATGGCATTTTTGACAAAGAAAGCGATTTATTAAACAAGAAGGCAAGAGGAACACACAAAGCTGACGCCGTCTTTTTAAGGATTCTAGGACTTATCAAGTCGGGTCCCACGGCCTTAGAAGCATCAAGATTTACCATTACATCTTTTACATCGTTGCTTGTTACAATAATTTCACTGAGGCTGTTGGGAGTAATGCTGGAGTTATCTTCCGGAAGTAGCGTAGCAGAATCATCCACTGACGATTGACTAGAAAAGTCAGTATTGAATACGTTAGCTTTATCAATGTCATCGTCGTAGCATTTCCCATCATGCAGCACAGGAGGAATTTGTTGTTTTTTAGGGTCTGTTTTAATAAAATTATGAACAACTTTCCACCATGTTTTATTACGATTATTATCTGTTTGTTGAGAAGATAGTTTATTGAGATACCTTTGTTTCGCCTGCCTAATTATGTCCACACATTTATTACGAACACGTTTAAATTCTAACCAATCTATTGGACTGTTACTTAGTTTTGCCTTAGTATGTAATTTCTTACGTTTCGTAATTGTCTTTCTAATATTGAAACACATCCACGGTAAATCCTTACTTTTAACTATTATAGATTTGTTTGGAATACAGATCTTCGCAAGTTCATCAATTCTATCAGTTAGTAGATTACATGATTGATCTATATCATTAATATCGAGGCATGACCAGTCAGTCTCTCTTAACATTGTTCTGAACTGCTCAAAATTGGCATATTTATACAGCCATACTTTACGAGTAAATGACTTTGATAAAACTTTAGGAATATTAAAAATACCATATACAGGACAATGATATCGCATTGGTTGATCCAGGAATGAGTCCACAATATAGGCGGACTGGTCGAGTGGTCAAAGTTAACACTACGGCCTTCCATGCGGCCGGGGTTCGATCTCCGAAGTCGTCGTACGCATGGATATTCAGAGACTCCAACAATCCAGATGGAGTATGCATTGGTCTGGGGTGGATGTTGCGGTATCTGTGCTGTAGCATTCAAGCGAGGTGGCACTATAAATGTTACCGCTAGTAGTTAGCGCCTGATAAGGCAGCTCCTGCGAATTCCTCATTAAAAATTGTATTGAATTAATGTACATGTATATGCTTATTGTATTAATTGTATATCTATGTAATGTAAAGCGCTTTAGAGTGGCTTATGTTAGCTAGATTGGGCGCTACATCAAATGTTGTATATATGAATATATATATAGATATTCAATGCTTTTCATAAAATAACAACAAAAGGGCAAATTAACTTCCGTATTTGGAGAATTATTTAATATATTTCACTTGTATAAAACGAATATGTGATAACAACCAAAAAAAACAGCGTTGTGGCAAAATATGTCTTCGTTGCAGTCTCGAGAAGTAATAACTATCATTCAAAGGGGCGGGGGGCTACGATTGACCCTTTAACCTAGAAAATGGTTGATATTTTATCCAAAATAGTCAAATAGGGACATTGTCAAAAGAAACATATGCAAAAATTGCTGCAATTTTGACAAAAGGATGTGAAGGATCTTTTATGTAAATCGTCTTATGTCCCGGCTTCTCTCTATCAGAAGATGACGTTATCACCAAATCATTGACATTTGGCCTAAACGTGCGGTTAAAACTAGATATTGAGCGTGAACGGAATATTCTGAACTACACAATTAATGTCATGTACAATTTATATGATTATGATTAAATGGATTCAAGTATGCAGGATTCGTTCCCTCGTGGTTGATTGACTGTCAGTAAGTCATTTTCATAAACAGGTTTGATGTCCAGCAGCTTTGCTGCATTTTCTTGTTTCGTTCGGAAGTAGACGTCCAGTGGGAAAACCGGAAGTGTATCCTGTACAATTGTGTTTCATTCCATACATGAACATCTTCATATAGTGAAAACAATACCCATGTTTTATTACTTGTTTATTTAGATAAAAACAAATATACATTCTGAGTGAAAAAAAGACTATCACATAAATTTTGATACAAGCAGGCATGAAACGTCGTTCAGAGATTATCATACTATGACGTCACAAGCACGTCACACTCCATCGGCTTCATCAGTTATTTTCGGAAGGGTGAAAAATAACCGGAAAATCTTAGAACTGATGGCCGTTGCATTTATCTCTTTGTCGGTGTTTCGTGACTTTTTAATTTCATGTTTTGCCACAGGCACAAAAAGTAAAAACGCGGATGTTTTCTGAAGATCCTTTGTGTCATCAACCAGTATATGTTAATATTTCTACCGGGAGATATTTTCAAAAAGAGCCGCATTAAACCAATAGGTTAACGTGTACATTTATTTATTACCACTCATAAAAGAAACAATGGATAATTAATTTATGTTGAAATCAACAATAATTGTCCAGACAACGAACCCGAGTTCAACGCCCTTTTTCAGCAACGTATTACTTTTTCACAACGCATGCCGATTTATAACTAGTTACAGACAGAAACTGTTTAATTTAATTTGACATCATTACCTTTCAAACCTCAGTGACAGTTACAAAATTTGAAATTCAATCCGGTGTTTCAGGATGGAACAGGAATTCTAAATATCGATATAACGACAATCTCAGTTACATCAAAGTATTACAATGTTTTCTTTTTTTAATTTCATTTTTTTTAACTAACATCTCTATACATTTACTTTTATAGACTTATCGTCAAATATGAAATATGCACTTTTTTCTACAGCAATTACCAAACAGTTTTTTCCCACCGCATTTCAATCATTCTATTTGTGACCTGACGGAAGCACGCAGAGGATTTAATTCTTAATTTGGGAGGAAGCCGCGGAGTATCCGGAGAAAACCCACGTAGTCGGGCAGGTAACCGGGATTGAATCCGGCCGTCTTGGTGAAGACGAGCGCGCTATCCACTGTGCCACCCGACACATCATATACGCTACGCACAAGAACAAATATCTACCTTAGCTTTGAAAATGGCGTCATTGATGCAAAAACTATATTGTGAATACATTTTTACCAATCATCTATGATACAAAAAATCTACATACAGGAGACCGGGGCAAGTTCGGCCACCCCTGATATTTTTGTTTTTGAGCTAATATTTACAACTTTAAAGATCTAAAAATTCTTAGCAGTTTAGTTGCCTGGGCATTCACACAACAAATGGCGAGGACAACTCTAATGTAAAATTACTAAACAGGAGAAAATTACTTTTGAGAGGGTAGAAAGAAAATCATGATCTCGCTTCTAGTTATGCGAACTTTCTGTAAACGGAATTGCTATTTTTTTACGGTCAAACGTGTAACACACGGACAGCTTCAAATGATATAAATAAAAGCAACGCCAATCACTCACTACCATATTGCTGTACAATAAGAATTTATTGAAATATCAATTTGGGCATGGACAGTTTCGGCCAATGATACCGTGGCAAGTTCGGCCATTGTAACACATAAAAAGTCGTAAAATTGGCGGTAAAATCTGACATTGCATGCTGCATAACGTCGTAATCTTACCCGAATGCCTGTCCGAATTTATCACATTGCGGGCCTTGTTCGGCCATCCGACCATCCGACAGGGAAAATTAAATAATGTTAAAAAACGGACGTGCTGCCATTATTCCCAGAACGGACTTTAATAAAAATGGGCCGAATTTGGCCCGATCTCCCCTATTATTATGTCGGTCTCATTAGAGTTTGTGTTTTATTATTATCCCTCGACTAGCCGACCTTAAATAAATTGTATCTTGCCTCATTCTGAAAGCAGTATTATCTCATTCTGAATCAGTAAATATCAGAGATCAACAAAAGCTTCGCTCTTTTGAGGCTTTGCCTTTTCATATTATAGAATATACATTGTATAAACAACTTCTATTTGCTGATCAAGATGTTCATCCTCAGGGCCTTGTCCATATATTAGGTATATATAACTATTAAAACTTCTTTGACTTCAGTTGTGATTAAGTCCACTGTCAGGACTGTTGACCTATATATTCATATGTAATTTTGATGTCTGATGTTTAAACTAGTTCCCGAGTATTTAATTGTTCAGAAATTAGACTTTAACAATTTTAATCACTTCGATGTTTGATGCTGAAGTCTGGCCAAATGTGGATAAGGTTTGTAATTTTACCTCAGATGTTGGCTGTCTGTAATCCTCACCGCAGGAACATTAACCACCCTTATAACCACAGACCGGACAGCATCTTATCTGATGACTTGATATTGGCCCAATTCCCTTTACTGACTACAAACTGGAGTTCACTAATAAAGTATTGGCCTATCCTAAATAAACCTAAAATAGTTGAACTTGGGAGTTAGTAAGAGAACTACATGCATTATCAAAATAAGATTCATTGTTGTGAAATGCAATTGCAAAACCATTCTGAGCTCAATTCTTATGCAGGACATATCATTCTTATTAATGCTGATATCAATGTACACATTTCAAGTGAAGATGTGTTTTGGAGCATGGACAGGCATTATGTGAAATATAAAACTTAATACGAGTTGTTTATCTGAAAAATAACCTGAAAATTAGCTGTATACCGCAATTTTAAAGGATCGTAAAAAACCGACCTAATAAAATATATTAGAAAGTATTTACATGAGAAAAAACATATATGTTATTTCCTGATCAGGATGTCCCCCGCTCAGGACCGTATACGTTATAAAATATATAATATCTGTAAGCATTGTCATCTGTATGTATCTGATCTATGAATACGGTTATAATGGGCGTTTGATTTTCTGATTAGAATGTCAGGAACGTAAACGTTCTAATATCCATAAATAAGGTGATTCAAGATAGGTTTGACCTATATTTCAAAATTGATAGGAAACCTCTCTTGACAGTATATTCATACTTAGTTTCCTGATCAAAATGTCCCTGCTCAGGACCGTATACACTATGATATGCAATTAAAATATGAAATACTTTAGATACAGTTTAATTCCTATTTCTAAATCATCTTTACTCTCCTATTGACTGTAATCAGTGTCACCTAAATGCATTTATTTGATCCATCAGTACGACTAGAATGAGCAATTGATTTCCTGACCAGGATGTCCCTGCTCAGGACCGTATACGTTCTAAACTCTATATACATAAAATTATTCAAGATATATTTGACGTCTTTTCCATTTCAAAATAATAAGGACACCTCACTTGACCGTACACGTTCTTAACTTGATTTATTGTATAAATAACAACGGATATAATCCCCGTTTGATTTCCTGATCATGGTGTACCTGCTCAGGACCGTATACACTATTATATTCAATTAAAATATGAAATACTTTAGACATAGTTTGTTTTCTATTTCTAAATCATGTTTACTTCTCTAAAAATATATGATATTTCCTGATAACGTTGTCCCTACCACTGAAGGGCCGTGTATGCTATAATTAGTATATATAAAGTATTTCATCGTTGATGTAATGTATTTTCAATTTGAAAATCATTAGGAGACCTCTCTTGACCGTAAACTTTGCAAACTTGATTATTCACCGTTTGATTTCCTGATCAGGATGTCCCTGCTGAGGACCGTGTATAAACTGTATATATATACTATATAAAGTATGCAACTCAAAGATATAACACTATAGACATAGTTTAATTATATTTCTTAATCTTACATTCGTCTCTGATCATATTTACTCCTCTCTTGATTCTAAGCACTATCGCCTTCATTAATACGGATATAATGAGTACTTTTTTTCCTGATCAGGATGTCCCTGCTCAGGACCGTAACAGTGCAACAGTGTCTAACAGCTGAGCTGCCCTCACTGGAACCGGGGCTGACGGGGACCACCGTTGCATATTGTGGCGTTTTCATACATTTATTTTAGCAAAAATCTGCAAAGATTTGCATCAATATGTGACTAATGTTTAGCATAGGAAAGTATCAGCATCAAATTATCAAGACAAAGGGATTCTGATCATTGTTTTTAATACAAAAAGTGTAGCAGAACTCATAATGCGGAGTTGGAATATAACAGTTACCTCCCTTTGATCATTTAGATCTATGTAAAATGAACAACGAAATACTAAAAATATTCATCTAATAGCATACACGGTCGTGAGCGGGGACATCCTTATCAGGAAAACAAATGTTAAATACATCCGTTGTGAATCTTCTCATAAGTAAAGTCAGCAGCAATGCATTGGTCAAGCGATGTGTAAATAATGTTTAAATTAAAATTACGTGAACGAGGAAATATTAAATATTTACATCTTGTAACATACACGGTCCGGAGCGGAGACATCCTGATCAGGAAACAAGTATCAAACGTATGATATCGTTAAGCCTAGAACTGCCCGCAATATATGATATTTCCCGATAACGTTGTTCCTACCACTGAAGGGCCGTGTATGCTATAATTAGTATATATAAAGTATTTCGTCGTTGATGTAATGTATTTTCAATTTGAAAATCATTAGGAGACCTCTCGACCGTAAACTTTGCATATATATACATTTATAAACTGAAAAGGGGTCGTATTGATTGAGGAAATACGTAGAACCCCGACTTATAAGAATGGCATATTACCATTCTTATAAGTCGGGGTTCTACGTATTTCCTCAATTAATACGACCCTTTTTCGAAGTCCGGACGAGTTATCCTATCTTGACGGTCCTTACCAGCCCCGGTCCCAGTGAGAGACAGCGCAGCTGTCTGACGCCACTCGATAATGATGATGTCACACCTGTGTTTTAAACAAAGTAAATAAACTATATTGCATTAATTTCGATAATCTTACACATATGTAGCACAGATTACTAGCCGACCTTATTTAATAAACGAACAACAGTGATCCGACCGGTTTGACCGTTGAATAAAACAGTGTGAAGTAGCTAGTACAGAGTTGATTCCCTTGCAATACACTCTTCAAGAATCTATATCACACAAACGTTTTCCTGAAAGCTGACCAAAAAGAGCCAGTTGGATTGACACCGAGAAGATAAAGACGATCGATGGTTGCGTACTTTGGTACAGAACTTGTTTGGCAGTTTTTCATTGGTCTGACGGAACAATGCTGATTAAATATTGATTGATAATAACTCTCGTTATGCCTAGAACTGCCAATAGAGATATGAAGCGGTGGACTAGGTAAGTCGAACGATATAATTCTCTAATATCTCTATTAAATATTGTATACAAAATTGCTTCTGGATCAATAACAACTAGATTCAAATTAGTTTTACAAAAAAATGATAAACTCTGATCAAACAAGTGATGACTTTAGTCAATTCGATTAAAGATTACTATAAGGTTCAGAAATATATTGCTCGTGGTAAAGGGGAACAATGTCTTAGAAGATTTACTTCTGAATGGGAAAAATGGTTAAAATTAGTAGAGCTTGACCTCACCTAACCCTGAGTCTTTTGACTATTTATATTAAGATAGGCCTAGTAGGTGTTATTCTCTTGCTTACTCCAATCCCTCCTATTTATGTTTACAAGCAGGTGTCTATTCAATTAGAATAAGTAGCAATGACTGCTGATGCAGGTATACATGTACAGTGTAAGTCAGATTTGTGTTTTTTGAACGATGCAGGTTGAGCCAACTTATTACTATCTTTCTTTGATGGTAACATACAGGAACAAATGTACTTTAAAACAAAATATTGACAAAGGCTCACAGCTAGCCGTTATTTATTTTATTTATTTTCTTCACAAATTTGGCAGTCTGATTTTGTTTTGTCTCTCTATGTGTGAAAGTGCGTAAAAATTGAATGTGTCTTGGTGATTGTATAAAATCATCATCATCATCAGATGATGAGGATGAGGATAATTTCAATAGTTGATATGTGTGGATGTGATGTTCTGTATAATGTACATGTTCTGAAAATCTTGAAAAAAATCAATAAAAAATCTCCCCTTCTTCCAAAAAACCCACGCACAAAGACTCCAAGATTGAAGCGATATTTGTCCGTGTGTGCATGTATGTGGGGTATAGGGTGCCTATCATATATAATATACATATATATACATAGGTACAGTGTTACAGCATTTGACCGTGATGTATTGATGTGAGGACAGTGCATACGTATGTAAGGAATGTTAAGAGAGGACTTGTTAGTATTCGTCTCTTGGGCACGGGTTTGAACACACAGGACAGCCAAAAGTTAGTATGGGCATGGAAGGGTTGTAAAGGGGATTGTTTACGAAGAGTTGGTCAAAATGCTGTAAACTGTGATAGGAATTAAAAAGAGCTGTTTGAGTTGTAAAGTGCACACTTGAATGAGTCAAGCTTGTAAGCAGTAGCTACAGAGACTGGCAGGGATTTCCAATCTCTTAAAGTATGTGGAAAATATGAAAATTTGTAAAAATCTTTTGCTGCAATAATAGGTTTAAATTTGTGCTTGCCTCTTTTCCATGAATCTGGTTTGATAAGTGGTATAGCTATGGAGTGATTTTGTATTTTGTACATGTTGATCAGTCTCGCATTCCTCCTCCGTTTCTCTAAGGGGTCCCACTGAAGAGTATCCACCATAGTGGTGACTGATCCAGGGGTGCGGGAGCTGTAATCATTGAACACATACCTGGCTGCTCTCCTTTGTACTGCTTCTAGCTGAGTGATATGGTCCCATGCTGAGCACGCATAATCTAATTGAGGACATACTAAGGACGTGTAATTAAGGGCCTTATATAATTAATCCTCCTAGAACAACCGTGCATGTTACAGCACAGAAAACCAAGAGTCCTTTTCGCCTAGGCGGTTATGGAGGAAATATGAGGTCCCTAGGCGATTTCTTGAAAAATGGTAACACCTAGATATTTGCTAGCAGGAACTATCTGGAGGGTTTGACCACTGATAGAGTAGTTGGCAGTGATGACAGAGCACTTCTTGCATATTCTGATTACAAAGCATTTATCTGCATTAAAGCTCATCTGCCATTTAGAATCCCACTTTGGTAGATTTGAGAGGTCATCTTGAAGTTGTGGAGAATAATTTTTGTTGTGTATAGTTCTAAAAAGCAGGCAATCATCGGCAAAGAGGCGAGCATTTGATTGTACACAGTTTGGTAAATCATTTATCAAGAGTAAAAAGAGAAGGGGCCCTAGGACTGTGCCTGGGGGGGACACCAGAGTCGAAGGGGAGAGGATCAGAAGTGCAATTATTGAGCTTGACTCTCTGTAGCTGGTTATGGAGGAAGGAGGAAATCCAGGCATGTGTAGAATTCCTAATATCGTAGAAGTGGAGTTTATGGAGTAAGCGTTGATGTGGGACTTTTTCACGCTTTTGAAAAATCTAATAGTATTGCATCAATTTGGTTACCATCAGCTATGCCTTGGAGTGTAATAATGAGCTGTGATTCACAGGAATGTTTTGAACGGAAACCGTGTTGGTTTCTAGACATAATATGGTGGAGGTCCAGGTAGGACATCAGCTGCTGTGAAGTATGTGCTCTAGGAGCTTACTACTAATAGATGTTAAGGAGACTGGACGATAGTTTGAGGCAGAATGCTTATCTCCCTTCTTAAAGATGGGGACAATATTAGCCCCGGTCCAGTCACGTGGCACAGTACCAGAATCTAAGAAAAATTAATAGAGTTTGGTAAAGAAGGGAGAAAGTTCTAAAGAGAGTGTGTGTGTAAAACTTGGGCAGAGATGTTTTCAGGCCCAGTGGCTTTGTGGGGGTTGAAACCCTCCAGGAGTTTTTGGATGCCATTCTTTGAGACTGTGATGTTTGCCATAGTGGGGTATAGACTTGGAACAAAGTGAGGTAGAGATGACATATCTTCTTTGGTATAAGCAGACTTGAACTGTTGGTTTAATATAGCTGCTTGGGATTTGGCATCATTATAAAGCAGACCGTCAGTGTTCCGTAAAGGAGAAATGCTAGATGATTCTGCCTTCTTCGACTTAATAAAAGACCAAAATTTCCCAAATTTAAAGAGGGACCACAGTTCTTCAACTGAGTTTACCTTTGCTAGAATTTCTGTCACAAGGTCTACTGCTTCCCTTTTTAAAGCAGCTAGGTCACATTGTTTCCAAAGGAAAATGCAACGTTGTGGTTGTTTAAGCCTTGTAATGGACAAGTATGATGTCGTGGTCTCCTATACCTGAAAGAGGTTTGATGTTATTGACAAATGATGGGTAATCAGTCATGAGTAGGTCAAGTGTGTTGTCTCCTCATACAGGAAAATCGACCATTTGTTCAAGCCCAAGGTCATGACAAAGATCTACAAGCTGATTCTGGCATCAAGATTGACTTGATCTACCCATTGGAGCCAGTGATGGGAACCGTCTAGGCTATAGATTCACTTGTTGGAATTTTAGTTTAAAACCAATTGTGCATTGATTCACATTACCCCTTCAGGGGCCCCTTGAACTTTTGCAAATTTCTGATTTTAAAACACCAATTTCTTGTTAACCATGTTGATTTTGTAGATTAATGTTTCACAACTAACACCTTTAATGTCTTCTTTAGTTATTACATATAAATAAAATAAGATATATTTATATAGTGTAGACGTAACAAGTACAAAATGTACATTGTTTATGTTCCTTCATCGGTAGTATAGAATGTGCGAGAATGACAGCTGTCTGGCTTTTGTTCTATATTTTTTCTTATATTAAGAAGTTATGTAACTCCCGTTCCCATTATCTTTGATAAATCTTGTTCAATATGATCAGTTGGTTAGTTTTATTCTACAGAGTTGTCTTAAAATATGCCAAAATTGAAACTAAAATGAGCCTGGGAACAATCATTTTTCTTTTGGTTGCCATGGTGGCACGGAAAAACTTTGATGATCACGTGATCCAACATACTCCACCCCTCATTAATATTCATAAGAAAAAATGCCACATGGTTGTTTTAGCCTTGTAATGGACAATTTGGATTCGACAAGTATGATGTCGTGGTCTCAAATACCTGGAAGAGGTTTGATGTTATTGACAAATGATGGATAATTAGTCATGAGTAGGTCAAGTGTGTTAATTGTCTCCTCATACAGGAAAATCGACCATTTGTTCAAGCCCAAGGTCATGACAAAGATCTACAAGCTGATTCTGGCATCAAGATTGACTTGATCTACCCATGGGAGCCAGTGGGCTGAACCACTGTATGTTAGGAAGATTGAAGTCACCTGCGAGCCAAAGTGTATCTTGTTTATGGTCTTTTTGTAATGTCTGCAACTCAGTATAGACAGAGGATAGGTATTGTTCGTCCAGTTGGTTTGGGGGCCTATATAATGAGGCAACAATAAGATTGCGACACTTGTTTATCGCAATCTTAACTACAACAAGTTCAGACTTTACTACATAGGAGTTCAGAACTAATGAGATTATTATTATTGACTGCGATTAGTATGCCCCCATACCCATCAGCTCTATCATTCCTGTATACTTTGTATATACGCTCCTTACGTAACCTGCAAGAAAACTAGGATATTGAGTGAATGCTGTCTTTGAACATGTGGTGTGTTTTACACCTGTCAACTTATTTACATAGACAAGAATCTAAAGGAATAGTCTCAATCATAAAGCATCCCCCTTCCTTCCTCTATGCATACATTAACACTGCAGTTTGATCACAGGGGTTCGTTACAAATGTATACATATTGAGATATATGTGTACATATATATATATATATGCTATACTGATATGGGTCACAGCATGTGCTGTGACCCGTGTCAGTATAGCATATGTGTATTTCAAATATTTGTAACGAACCCCTGTTGTTAGTACTAATATTAATACCCAGCCTCCTCTGCCCCGGCCACGTATTAGATCGATCCAGTGCCTTGTAATGGAGCAAGCCCTGTGTGAATCACACCGGGGCGATTTTAGAATTAATTGACAGCACATTGGTCCTCATCCATAAATAGGGTTGAAGTATGATTTATTTCTGTTGATTTCCTGCACAACTTGAAGTTAAACTCTACCTAAAATGTCGTTAAATTATCAAGTTAATGTAGCAAGCGCAATCGAAATCTGAATTGACCGCCATGTTGGAAAGTTCGTCTCTCTTCCGATATAGGTCAGACGTCTAAATAAGGGTGTCATGTCCCAATATGGAAATTGTAGTAAACATGGCAGCATCAGTATTAATACTATATTTGGCCATGCAGGCCATATATAGAAAGGATAATTGAGATAACATCACGCGTGATCCGTCATGGCGGTCATGTCTATTTTTTCCCCCCAAGACAGACTTAGTTAATTTCATGAAAGAGTTTTTTTCATTCGTAATATCAGGAATCGTTTTTCAACAATTATGCAATATTTTGATAACATTATACTCATATGAGGTGTGATTTATATATAATCTCACAGATTAGCACTTTTGATTTTGCTCCATTAGTTGGCATAGGACCGCTTCGTAGCTCTGACGTTGCAATTTATAAAAAAAATCTCTCTTCATCAGAAAGCTACGTTATCGCAGCTACCCTGTGGTTTGATCACGGTGTAGTATTATACATGTATTAAAGAGTCATTCTGGGAATATGGAACAGAAACTTATATAAAGAGAGATTGGTCACTTGATCTTAGAACTGAATGACTCCCTTGATTCAGATTGACAGAACCCATTGACATATTACCACATATTTGGACGTGGAAATCAATATTGTCACTGTGGTATCATTCTCTCTTTAATTGATATAGTACTATGAAATAGGTATTATCTAGAGGTGAACATTTGATGATATTTTACTGCATTTAAAGTCAAATAGAAAATTAACCAGATTAGTGTAATGTAATGCATATGAAACAGTGTTTTCTGGAAAGAATATATACATGTATTGTTTAATTATTAATATTGCAAACATGCTGTTCACCTGAATTGAATAGTGACATTGTCATTCATTGTTACTTTATGCTGCGTAGTGTCACATAGAGTTATTATGAATATATCCAAGCAACATCAATTACATGTATTGTTCCATTAAAAGAATATGTTTCAAGTTGACTGAAATGTAGCAGAGATTAATTATCTCTGTTTCTATTTTGATATGACTAGTATGGCATCATCATATGTTTCCAATAGGCAGGGATGATGTGAATTTGTACAATAGCACAGAAACTTTGATGCTGGTTGAAAGTTTATAAATAAATATTTTGAGTACTTACAATTGAAATAAATCTCTCAACATTTTTGTTCGTATCATATCTATGACATTTCTATGCATTGTACAGTACGTACTGCCAAACAAAGATGTAATTTTGGGAAAGATGATATTGAAGAGTCTAAAGAATAGTCCAAAAGTTCAAACATGCATGAACTACATTTTGTCCCATTTCAAACAGAGAACTATGATACTTTAATTTTGCTTTGGAAAATCATGGCTATCAATTAACAGATATGTAAACATGCTGTAACCTGATTAGGGAAGTGGTTTGACTTGCTAAGTAGGAGAGATGTTATGGTACAGTGTTTTATAATGGTGAATTTGGGGCTGTCATATCTATAATACCCTTTCTCCTGGATAACTTCTGCTGTTTTTCGCAAAGTCAATGCAAAACTAGTTTTATTTCCCAAACATTATACTTATTGTGTAATATTGTCCAAGAGTCACAAGGCACAGGCCCCTGTTGAAAAGAGATAGATGAATTGATGTGGTAGGTTTTGATCAACTTTGACCTGGATTCCAGATATGTTCATACTTGTTACCTATGTATCTATGAAGCTTACACCCTGAGCTCACTCCAAAGACACAAGAGCATTTAATATTTTTGTTGTTTTAGGCAGTTTATATTGCATCCATTTGACGTAGTCCGAGATATGTCTTGCCATCTTTTTAACTTTCTCCATAAGGACTCGGCATATGTCTCAAATATTTTAAGAATTTTCACATAGTCAATAATTGGTGATTTTTGTGGCATATAATTTTCATTAACTTATGTAGTTTTTAGCTCACCTGGCCCAAAGGGCCAAGTGAGCTTATGCCGTGGTGCGGTGTCTGTCGTCCGTCCATTGTCCGTCCATCGTCGATCATCAATATTTTACTTTAAACAACTTCTTCTTAATATCTAAAAGGCCTAGGGTGATGATATTTGGCCAGAAGCAAACAGGGATGAAGGGCTACCAAGTTTGTTCAAATAATTTACCTTCATCTATATTCAAGGTCACAGGGGTCAAATATATTAAAAACTTTTAAACAACTTCTTCTGATAACCCAAATGCCCAGGGTGATGATATTTGGCCAGTAGCATGCTGAAATGAAGGGCTACCAAGTTTGTTGAAATGAGTGACCTTTACCAATATTCAAGGTCACAGGGGTCAAATATGTTCAAAACTTAAAACAACTTCTTCTGAATAACCCAAATGCCTAGGGTGATGATATTTGGCCAGTAGCATGTCGAGATGAAGGGCTACCAAGTTTTTTCAAATGGATTACCTTTACCCATATTCAAGGTCACAGGGGTCAAATATGTTAAACCTTTATACAACTTCTTCTGAATAACCAAAATGCCCAAGGTGATGCTATTTGACCAGTATCATGTTGGAGTGAGGGGCTATCAAGTTTGTTCAAATGAATGACTTTCACTTATATCCAAGGTCACAGGGGTCAATTGTCTAAAACAAAAATTACCAAAAGGCCCTGGATGATGATATTTTGCCAGTAGCATGCTAGGAAAAAGGGCTACCAAGTTTGTTCAAATGAATGACCTTCCCTTATTAGCTCACCTGCCCGAAGGGCAAGTGAGCTTATGCCATGGTGCGGCGTCCGTCATCCGTCTGTCCGGCGTCAACTTTTTACTTTAAACAACTTCTTTTCAGTAACCAAAAGGCCTAGGATGATGATATTTGGCCAGTAGCATGCTGGGATGAAAGACTACCAAGTTTGTTCAAATGAATGACCTTGACCAATTTTCAAGGTCACAAGGGTCAAATGTCGTAAAATCTTCATGCGACTTCTTCTCAATAACCAAGAGGCTCAGGGTACCGGTACTGATATTGGGCCTGTAGCATGCTGGAATGAAGGACTATCAAGTTTGTTAAAATCAATGACCTTGACTAGTTTTCAAGGTCACAGGGGTCACCGTCGTAAAATCTTCAAGCGACTTCTTATCAATAACCAAAAGGGCCAGGGTACTAAAATTCGACCTGTAGCATGCTGGGATGAAAGACTACCAAGTTAGTTCAAATGAATGGCCTTGACCAACTTTCAAGGGCCTGTAGCATGCTGGAATGAAGGACTATCAAGTTTGTTAAAATCAATGACCTTGACTAGTTTTCAAGGTCACAGGGGTCCCCGTCGTAAAATCTTCAAGCGTCTTCTTATCAATAACCAAAAGGGCCAGGGTACTACAATTCGACCTGTAGCATGCTCGGATGAAAGACTACCAAGTTTGTTCAAAAGAATTACCTTGACCAACTTTCAAGGTCAAAGGGGTCAAATGTCGTAAGATCTTCAAACAACTTCTTCTCAATAACCAAAAGGCCCAGGGTACGAAAATTCGGCCTGTAGAATGCTGGGATGAAGGACTACCAAGTTAGTTCAAATGAATGACCTTGACCCACTTTCAACCTAATGTCCTTGTTCGACAATCAAGGTCACAGGCGTCATATGTTTAAATCTTTTAATAGGTTTTTATGAAATCTTAAGATTACAAGTGTTAGATTAATAACAGGTGAGCGATGCAGGCCCATTGGGCCTTTTGTATTTAAGGTCACAAGGGTCAGATATGTTTAAAACCTTTAAACAACTTCTTCTGAATAACCAAAAGGCATAGGGTGATGATGTTTGGCCAGTAACATGCTGGGATAAAGGGCTTCCAAGTTTGTTGAAATGAATGACTTTGACTTATATTTAAGGTCACAGGGGTCAGATATGTTAAAACCTTTAAACATCTTTTTTTTCTGAATAATCAAGAGGCGTAGGGTGTTGAAACTAGGCCAGTAACATACTGGGATAAGGGGCTACCAATAAATGACCTTGACTTATATTCAAGGTCACAGGGGTCAAATATGTTTAAAACCTTTAAACAACTTCTGAATAACCAAGAGGCATAGGGTGTTGAAATTTGGCCAGTAACATGCTGGGATGTAGGGCTACCAAGTTTGTTCAAATGAATGACCTTTACCCATATTCAAGGCCACAGGGGTCAAATATGTTGAAATCTTTGAACAACTTCGGTAATGATATTTGGCCAGAAGCATGCTGGTATGAAAGGCTATACGGTATGTACAACTTAATGTCCTTGTGTCACATGTTTAAATCTTTTAATAGATTCTTTTAAATCAAACACTGGTATTATGCCTGTAGCTGTATTTATGTCCATTTTTAAGATAACAAATGTAAGATTAATATCAGGTGAGCGATTCAGGCCCATTGGGCCTCTTGTTTGTATTGAATACTTATGTTACATATTTGTTGTTTGAAACAATATTCAGAAATATTGAATGACAAAAAAAAGCCACATAAATACCACCCTTTTCTCAATAATCTTTCTCCCAAATAGATCTATTGTCAGACATTGCCACCCTCAGGAACGAGTGTTATACACACAATGTATATATATTTTCATGTCTTAATTCATTTGGTTCCAATATTGTATTTCAGAATCACATTAATACTTCAATGATAACCTGAAGGTATTCCTAGACATAAGAAATTAAATGGTGCTTTAGTCCTACTGATGCTAATATGCCAAAGGAAGGGAAGGGAGCTGCAACCATTCGTAGACGAAAGCTAAAACACGCTCAGGATGCACGAGAACGAGCAAAACATTCCCGACCAATGTCACCTATTCCATCCGACAATGAACAGGAAATAGATGAGATTGAAGAAGGGTACATTTTCCAGGAGGAAGTTCTAGGGCCACTGATTGTCAAAAAATTAATGGCAACTGAGAAAACTATCTTTCTTGGATTAATAGCTTTAAGGATTTGTAATGCATTGATGATACAGACCTATTTTGTTCCTGACGAGTATTGGCAGTCATTGGAAGTTGCCCACAAAATTGTATTCAAGTATCCTTTTTCTACAAACCACAATGGTGTGATTGATTTCAATTATGAAATCATGTGTATATGTTTAATTTGGCATGTTACTTGCAGTACATATTTTAGATTCCACATCAGGTCACATCAGTTAATATCACATTTCGGTTAATATCATGTTGAAAACAATTCTTTCTTTAATGGTTAAGATGGTCCATTAATTTAGCCGTTCAAGGGGATTTCTTCCAGGGTTAAGCTTTGTTATGTTATGATAAAGTGAGAACTATATAAAGCAGTCTTTACCTAATTTCAGGAACAAATACACACAAGTGTAGATATATGTCATTTTAAAAACTGTAACATCTGCTGTTTAAATGGTATCCAGTTGTATGAATGTCAAGTAATGCAAAGTTAAACAACTGATGTTCTTATTTACATGTTTTTCCATATTATTTCCTTACATCTGCCTCAGTTATGGTTATCTAACTTGGGAATGGAGACAAGGAATTCGCAGCTACTTCTACCCAACAATTTTTGCCTTCCTCTACAAAACCTTGGCAGTCTTAGGATTAGATCATAGACTCTTGTTGGTGAGATTGTCATTTTATTTGATGTAGGATAATGATGTATTATTATTTATATAATATTGTATTCACATTGTAGATTTTCAAAGTAATGTTAGATGGAAAAGTTTACATGCAGGATTTTAAAACTTTTAAAACACCAGAATGATAGGTATGGGTAATTCAAAGTGTGAAGATTCTGATTTACACTTACCCTGGTAAAACAATTAAACTAACTTAGACATAACAAAATAAAAGTAATCACTGCAAAAATATAACTATTGTTATGTAACATGTAAAAATGAATAATACATGTGTAACAGGAAAGAGAATCCACCGGGTATCGAACCCTCTTTCTCCAGGTTCCTAGTCGGATGCTCTACCATTGAGCTAAAGGGAAATTCCCTTTAGCTCGAAGGCGACCATAATCCTATGTACAATTAAAATCTGCCACACTACTCCCCCCTTTTTAAATGTGTTCGCCCTCGTATACTGCAACCCAGGTTCTAACTCCCTAAACAGTACTCCTAAGAATGAAAGAATGGAAGCGGGGCTTCATTAAAGTATGTTATGGAGTTTTTTGTTAAGGAATTGTTTCATCTAGCTGGAGAAAAAAATAATGCAAACGCATTTTTTTTTTTTTACAAATTGTACTCTTTATGCACCTGTCAAATTTTAACAAAAAGGAAAATGAACATTTTTATTTTGTAGATAAAATTGCCAAGAATACTTCAAGGAGTTATAGCTGCATTGGGTGATCTGTACCTGTTCAAATTGTCATGGAAAATAAGTGACCGTGCCACCGCCCAGTGGACCCTGCTGTGTCAGATCCTGTCCTGGTTCACCCTGTACTGTTGTACTCGCACACTGTCAAACTGCATGGAGACCGTCGTCATAACCATGGCACTCTATTATTTCCCTTGGCCAAACATCAAAGGGTTTGTTTTCTGTCACAACTTTGTACACTAGAGATGTGAGAGTGAGTGAATGGGCTTTAACGTACACGTAAAATGCTCTTGTGGAAAATACAAAATTACAATAACAAATGAAATATTACATAATATCAATGGCATTAAACCTTAAGGTCAAATGAGTGTATTGATAAACGGAAATAGGAAGTACATCCCTAGTTGAAAATCCAATGTATAGAGACAGTATCACAATTTCTGCATATTCTAATGAGTCTAGAGTTGTGATGAATATTGTATGTTTATTATTGACAGAACAGTGTTTTTCTCTCAATATTAGAGTATTTCAAAGCAATCAAGGCATTCATTCAATTGTTTTTTTATCTATGAGTCACATGTGTCCATTTTTCTGTACTTCAGGAAACCGGCTACCTATTTCACTACTGTGAAGTTTTTTAAGAAAGATAACTCTTACATGCAATTACTATGTGTATATGGTTTTATTATAAAACATCAATTTTTAATCGTTTATAGATCATTTATTTTACACAATTTCAGCATTTATTAATGGAAGTATCATTTTTATTGACATTATTTTTACAAAAAATTGTGTCTTTAATTTTTTTTTAAAATTCACTCCTTTTTACATAAATTTCCATTTAAAATCCTTCAAATTCTGACAACCTATATTTTTTTGTGGCAGAAATTTTTCTTTACTTCAAAGCAATATAACTACAAAATTTGAAGAAAATCTACTGAGAAATTGTGACACAAACCTATTACCTTTATAGAATATACCTATTTATTAATTGGAAAAGTTACCTGAATAATCCTTACTACTTCACACAAAACTTGGCATATATAGTTTACCCTCTAATAATGTGTCTGTGTTTTGTTTACTACTTCATGTTTCTACTGATGTTAACAATTATTTTTTAAGTAACTTAAGTTAGGCCTGCATGCATGCCATGGACATATCATTTAGGTATTATTCAAACAAAACATTCACAACTTCCATAAGTATTGATTCCACTTTGATCTTTTCATTTCACTTAAATTATTTTGTTATGCTACAAGTAAGCTACAAATGTAGTTTAATTTGGTTGGTAAACTTTTTGAAATTGTTACTTTAAATGTTTCAGCAATGTTTGTCAACAAGAATTTCCCAATGTTCCATTGATCAGCATGTTGATTATTTATGTCATGAACAGATCTTCTGTACCAAAGTTTGTGGCCCTGGCTGCTATGTCCGTCCTTATCCGTCCAACAGCTGTTGTCATCTGGATCCTCATGTGTTCCTGGCATCTCCAAAATAACCAACAGAGACTCCAGAAAGATCTCAAACACTACTTCATCATCGGGTAATTTACTATCCAGAAACAAGACAAGTTTATAAATGAGTTGATTAATGAACAAAATCATTGTGACAAGTTATTGTCATTTAATAAGAAAGTTCACTTCACTTGCTGATTCAATGTATTGGTGGGTTATTAAAAGTTCAAATTGATCTTTTTCTCTAAGCATGTTTCTTATCTAATACTTTGATATTCAAATCGCTGTAGTTATTTTCCTGTTATACGTTTTATAAGTATGTTATTATGTCTCCCCTTCGAATGAAGGGAGACATATTGTATTAGTACTGGTTCTTCTTCTGGTTCTACTTCTTCTTCTGGTTCCTCTAATCACAACTTGTCCTGGCCATAACTTTTAAACCATTGGATATCTTGATGAAACTTTAGGTATGCATGCATCACCCACAGAAGGTGTGCAAATGCACTAGAATTAGGTCACTGAGACCTTCACCTCAAGGTCAAAGGTCAAATAAGTGCAACATTTTCTGTAAATTCTTGTCCAGCCTGTACATTTTAAACCGTTAAAGATATCTTGATCAAACTTAAAGTGTACCTGCATCACCCACAGAAAGTGTGCAGTGCACTGGAATTAGGTCTTGTGCTTAACTATATACAGAGTTATGGCCCTTTGTTTATTTTTAATACTGAAGTTTGTCCGGAGCAAAAGTTCCATGTTATTTCATCTACATTGACCAAACCTACCTTATTTATGTATCATGGGAAGGCAGAATCTTTCGCACTAAAATCAGGTTTTATGCCCAGCTATATACAGAGTTATGGCCCTTTGTTTATTTCTAATACCGAAGTTTGTCCACGGTATAACTTCTAAACCATTAAAAATATCTTAATCAAACTTGAAGCATACCTGCATCACCTACAGAAGGTGTGCACCCCTTTGTCCTGAGCTGTGCAGGGCAAGTTTTGAGACTGATGGGATAAACAACATAGCCGACAGGCAGCCATCTTGGATTTTGATATTGAAAGTTTGTTATCGCTATTTCTCAAGAAGTACAAGAGGGATCTTTCTCAAATTTTATATGTAAGTTCTAAATTCCCCTTAGTCCATAGCTGTGCAGGCAGCCATCTTGGATTTTGCTGGTGTAGGTTTGTTACCGCTATTTCTCCGGAAGAACTAGAGAGATCTTTCTTAAAATTTATTTGTAGGTTCCCCTTGGTCCTAGCTGTGCAGGGCAATTTTAGAGATTGATCGGATAAACAACATGGCCGCAGGCAGCCATCTTGGATTTTGAAAGTGAAAGTTTGTTATCGCTATTTCTCGGGAAGTACCAGAGGGATCTTTCTCAATTTTTATATGTAGGTTCCCCTTGATCTCTCGTTGTGCATGTTATATTTTGAGACTAATCATAAAAACAAAATTGATTAATAGAAGAACTAAACAGATCTTTCTCATATTGCAATGATCGATTCTATTTCTTTCACATTAAGTACTGTACTAGTAAATATGTGAAATGACAAACTCACTTTGAAGGTTGGCTTTCATACACATCAGTATTAAGTTTAGATCAAAAGTTATCTTAAGGTGCATTTACTGTTAACATGACCCGAACAAACAGAATAGAGGAAAGAAGAGAAAAGATCGAACTGACAAAGAACTAATGAAGATCGTACAAAGGTGGGCGCCAAGATCCCTGGGGGATCTCTTGTTTTTAATATTAAAGTTTGTCCATAAGTTCCATGTTATTTGACCTACGTTGACCAAACTTACCATATTTATGTATCTTGGGAAGGTGGAATCTCTCGCACTAAATTCAGGTTTGTGCCCCACTGTATACAGAGTTATGGCCCTTTCTTTGCCTGTTAGTGGATAAGAGTGAGAGCAGGCAATGTTAGTGGATAAGAGTGAGCACAGGCACTGTTTATATTTTCAAACCTCCTCCTCCTCTTCCTCCTCTTCCTCCTCCTCCTCAAATGACCTCTCTTCTGAATCCTTCAGGGGGGTTTTGACCACCAATGCATAAAATTATCCTTAGATGATGAGCATATCCCAGAAGGGACTAAGCCCCCACTGTACAGTGTAAACCTTCATAACAAATCTCTATAAGTACCGGTGTAAACCTTCAAAACACATGTCTATAAGTACCGGTGTAAGCCTTCAGAAGACATCTCAATAAGTATTTGTAAACCTTCAGAAGACATCTCTATAAGTAACTGTAAACCTTCAAAACACATCTCTTTAAGTACCGGTGTAAACCTTCAGAACACATCTCTATAAGTAACGTGTAAACCTTCAGAAGACATCTCTATAAGTAACGTGTGAACCTTCAAAACACATCTCTATAAGAAACGTGTAAACCTTCAGAAGACATCTCTATAAGTAACTGTAAAACTTCAGAAGACATCTCTATAAGTAACATGTAATTCTTTAGAAGACATCTCTATAAGTAACAGTGTAAATCCTCAGAAGACATCTCTATAAGTAACGTGTGAACGTTCAAAACACATCTCGGTAAGAAACGTGTAAACCTTCAGAAGACATCTCTATAGGTAACTGTAAACCTTCAGTAGACATCTCTATAAGTAACGTGTAAACCTTTAGAAGACATCTCTATAAGTAACTGTAATCCTTCAGAAGACATCTCTATAAGTAACATGTAATTCTTTAGAAGACATCTCTATAAGTAACAGTGTAAACCTTCAGAAGACATCTCTATAGGAAACAGTGCAAACCTTCAGAAGACATCTCGAAAAGTAACTGTAAACCTTCAGAAGACATATCTATAAGTAACTGTAAACCTTCAGAAGTCATCTCTATAAGTAACTGTAAACCTTCAAAAGACATCTCTAAAGGTAACTGTAAACCTTCAGAAGACATACCTATAAGTAACTGTAAACCTTCAGAACACATCTCTAAGTAACAGTGTAAACCTTCGGGAGACATCGCTATAAGTAACTGTAAACCTTCAGAAGTCATCTCTATAAGTAACTGTAAACCTTCAAAAGACATCTCTATAGGTAACTGTAACCCTTCAGAAGACATCTCTATAAGTAACTGTAATCCTTCAGAAGACATCTCTATAAGTAACATGTAATTCTTTAGAAGACATCTCTATAAGTAACTGTAATCCTTCAGAAGACATCTCTATAAGTAACATGTAATTCTTTAGAAGACATCTCTATAAGTAACTGTAAAACTTCAGAAGACATCTCTATAAGTAACTATAAACCTTCAGAAGACATCTCTGTAAGTAACTGTAAACCTTCAGAAGACATCTCTGTAAGTAACTGTAAACCTTCAGAAGACATACCTATAAGTAACTGTAAACCTTCAGAAGCCATCTCTATAAGTAACGTGTAAACCTTCAGAAGACATTACTATAAGTAACAGTGTAAACCTTCAGCAGACATCTCTATAAGTAACTGTAAACCTTCAAAACACATCTCTTTAAGTACCGGTGTGAACCTTCAGAACACATCTCTATAAGTACCTTTGTAAACCTTCAGAAGACAATTCTATAAGTAACAGTGTAAAACTTCAGAACACATCTCTAACTAACAGTGTAAACCTTCAAAACGCATCTCTATAAGTAACTGTAAACCTTCAAAACACATCTCTTTAAGTACCGGTGTAACCCTTCAGAACACATCTCTATAAGTACCTTTGTAAACCTTCAGAAGACAATTCTATAAGTAACAGTGTAAAACTTCAGAACACATCTCTAACTAACAGTGTAAACCT
Source organism: Mizuhopecten yessoensis (assembly GCF_002113885.1). Lineage (NCBI taxonomy): Eukaryota > Metazoa > Mollusca > Bivalvia > Pectinida > Pectinidae > Mizuhopecten > Mizuhopecten yessoensis. The sequence goes on from NW_018406373.1 coordinate 236,667, forward strand.
GCAAAACGCATCTCTATAAGTAGCTGTAAACCTTCAAAAGACATCTCTATAGGTAACTGTAAACCTTCAGAAGACATCTCTAAGTAACTTTAAACCTTCAGAACACATCTCTAAGTAACAGTGTAAACCTTCGGGAGACATCGCTATAAGTAACTGTAAACCTTCAGAAGACATATCTATAAGTAACTGTAAACCTTCAGAGGACATCTCTATATGTACCGGTGTGAACCTTCAGAAGACATCCCTATAAGTAACATTGTAAACCTTCAGAAGACATCTCTATAGGTAACTGTAACCCTTCAGAAGACATCTCTATAAGTAACGTGTGAACGTTCAAAACACATCTCGGTAAGAAACGTGTAAACCTTCAGAAGACATCTCTAAAAGTAACTGTAAACCTTCAGAAGACATACCTATAAGTAACTGTAAACCTTCAGAAGTCATCTCTATAAGTAACTGTAAACCTTCCGAACACATCTCTAAGTAACAGTGTAAACCTTCGGGAGACATCGCTATAAGTAACTGTAAACCTTCAGAAGTCATCTCTATAAGTAACTGTAAACCTTCAAAAGACATCTCTATAGGTAACTGTAACCCTTCAGAAGACATCTCTATAAGTAACTGTAAACCTTCAAAACACATCTCTTTAAGTACCGGTGTAACCCTTCAGAACACATCTCTATAAGTACCTTTGTAAACCTTCAGAAGACAATTCTATAAGTAACAGTGTAAAACTTCAGAACACATCTCTAACTAACAGTGTAAACCTTCAAAACGCATCTCTATAAGTAACTGTAAACCTTCCGAACACATCTCTAAGTAACAGTGTAAACCTTCGGGAGACATCGCTATAAGTAACTGTAAACCTTCAGAAGTCATCTCTATAAGTAACTGTAAACCTTCAAAACACATCTCTTTAAGTACCGGTGAAAACCTTCAGAACACATCTCTATAAGTTCCGTTGTAAACCTTCAGAAGACAATTCTATAAGAAACAGTGTAAAACTTCAGAAAACATCTCTAACTAACAGTGTAAACCTGCAAAACGCATCTCTATAAGTAGCTGTAAACCTTCAAGAGACATCTCTAAAGGTAACTGTAAACCTTCAGAAGACATCTCTATAGGTAACTGTAAACCTTCAGAAGACATATCTATAAGTAACTGTAAACCTTCAGAGCACATCTCTATAAGTACCGGTGTGAACCTTCAGAACACATCTCTATAAGTACCTTTGTAAACCTTCAGAAGACAATTCTATAAGAAACAGTGTAAAACTTCAGAAAACATCTCTAACTAACAGTGTAAACCTTCAAAACGCATCTCTATAAGTAGCTGTAAACCTTCAAGAGACATCTCTAAAGGTAACTGTAAACCTTCAGAAGACATCTCTAAGTAACTTTAAACCTTCAGAACACATCTCTAAGTAACAGTGTAAACCTTCGGGAGACATCGCTATAAGTAACTGTAAACCTTCAGAGGACATCTCTATAAGTACCGGTGTGAACCTTCAGAAGACAGCTCTATAAGTAACATTGTAAACCTTCAGAAGACATCTCTATAAGTAACTGTAAACCTTCAGAGGACATCTCTATAAGTACCGGTGTGAACCTTCAGAAGACATCTCTATAAGTAACATTGTAAACCTTCAGAAGACATCTCTATAAGTAACAGTGTAAACCTTCAGAAGACATCTCTATAAGTAACTGTAAACCTTCAGAAGACATCTCTGTAAGTAACTGTAAACCTTCAGAAGACATCTCTGTAAGTAACAGATAGATGTAGATTGTACCTTCATGAAATTATGCTTATTTGATGAAAATCAGCAATGCTGCATAAGAATTTATAATTTAGTGCTTCGGTGGATTGTTACTACCTGGTACTAACATTGACACATAGATGATGAAGATAAGAGTTTATACTTATTTTATGTCTTATAGGAAGGGGGCATCCCCCCCCTCCCCCCACC
>NW_018406373.1:238863-264085 GCF_002113885.1 Mizuhopecten yessoensis
ACCCCCTTCCCACCCCCAACCCCCTCGGGCTGAGTAATGCTATATTATTTTAATTAGTGCATTAGTGGAAAATCTTCAAATCTCACATCTTCTCTGAAAGTTGCTATAGTTGCAGCTAGTCGATTTAGACCAAACTGAGATGACAAATTAAATGAGGGCCGTTATATCGAAGGTTGTATATATAACTATACATGGTACTTAATACATTATTGTATCACATGGTGAAGGCACTATAAAAATACTAGAAAACATAGCTTGTAGAGAGTAATACAAACAAAATATTAACGTTATTTAGAATTTGTGTTATCCTCTAAAAACATTCACCGTATGTTAATAGGTCTGTGTGTTTCCTGGGCTCAACATTCCTGGACTGTGCCTACCATGGAGACTGGATTGTGGTTCACTACAACTTCCTGGAGTTCAATGTGCTACATGGGGGTGGATCTATCTATGGGACCCACCCATGGCACTGGTATCTCACTCAGGGTTACCCAGTCATCATGTCTACACATCTCCTTCCCTTCATCGTGGGAGCTTACAAGGCCAAAAATAAAGTGCTGCTGTTTCTTATCATCTGGACTATATTTGCATACAGGTAACTGAAATAGCTCTTATTGTGAACACTACCAAAACCTTCAGTAAATTTGTTAAAACTCAGGAAACATATAGATGTAAGGATAAACTGGTATATACAACAGTTTTGTGTTAACTGTGTTAAGCCTTGTATACTCAAATTTCTTAGGCTATTGGACTAGCTATTACACTGAATTTGTAATGTTGCTAGCCAAACATCTGATAGTCTGATTGACATGCTTATGGGCAGATTGGTCGAGTGGTTTTAAACACTCTGGCCATCCACACAGGCGGCCGGGGTTGGATTTTGAAGTCGTCGTATGCATGGATGTGCAGAGAAGTGTTTTTCTCCTGCCCACACCACTCCAACAACCCAGGTGGAGTATAAATTGGTCTGGGGAGGATGTTGCGGTATCTGTGCTGTAGCATTCAAGTGAGGTGGCACTATAGATGATGCCGTTGGAAGCACAGTCCCACTACAAACATAACACATCACAGTTCCAGCACACGTGCAGGCATTCACACATAGGGAGATATAAGCCAGGTGGCAAAGGACTACTAGTTAGCGTCTGATAATGCAGCTCCTACAAATTCCTCAAAATTGTATTGATCAATGTATATGCTTATTGTATTACTGTAGGATCATTTATTTTCGGGGGGGTTAAAATTTCGTTGTTTTTATATACTCGCCTGTTTCAATGATTTCCGATTTTCCCCTATCTATATCATACCAAATATATCGTTTTGTGGGAATTGAATTTCGTGGATTTTTGTTATCCACGAAATTAAAAGAAATTTAATGTCCCATGAAAATTTATGATTTTACAGTATGTACTGTAAAGAGCTTTAAAGTGGCTTATGTTAGCTAGATAGGGCACTACGTGTATATCAAATGTTGTATATATTATTTATTATTATTATTACTGAATTTCTATACCTGATGTTAGCATTGCTTTTAACAGAGTAAAATGATTGGCTTATCAATAAGAAATTATACAAAATTGTGTTAAATAAAAGGAAATATTTACATTCCCTCCCATTGAAGCTGTGTAAACCGTGAATGCGTATACATTACCGTATACGCAGTGAGATTCCTTGGAGACCATTGTTTCCTATTGATGACGTAATTTACATTGTGACGTCATAATGGTAACGTTGGAGATCCATCGCTGCTCGTAGGCTGTAGGCTGTTCATTTGTTTGGATTTACGCACGTTACGGAGGCTTTGTACCAATATAAAAGCAAATGTATTGGAGTTAGCTTTATTCTGAGTGTACCATCATAGTACGAAAATATGTAAATATAAGAATTGATCTTCAGTTTGACTGCGTATATAGTAGTATGAACGCAGTTGGCAACAAATATATTCTTTATGGAGCGCTAATGCGCTCCATAGAATATGTTCGTTGCCAACTGCGTTCATACTACCGTATAATGCAGTCAAAATGAAGGTCAAACCTTAATTATCCGAACCAATTGATCATAAAAAAATGGTTCAGAAAAACATCAGCACAAACAAAGTGATCAACTTGTGGAGGCCATCATTAAATATTCTGCCAGTTGGATATTATTTTTTACAACATGAACAATTATTGATACATGATATGTGCTTTGGTCGTACATCAAAACAGTGGTATATCCAACATTAATAAACAGAGGAGATACTCACAATTTAGCCTTCTCCCTACAATTGATCAATATTTTTTCACTAGGGGAGTGGGCTTATTTGAGGTCAAATACGGTACATTATTTTACTAGAATCGACATGTCTGCATGTGACCATATACGTTTTTCCTTCAGCAGATGTGTATCACTACATTGTCATCTATTTGAACTTTGTGAAAGCATAATAGCTAGTCTTCTTAGGGTATCTCCCCCTTAATATTTCTCTTTTCATACACCACACAAAAGTAGAGCATGTTATGCTGTAACTGTAAGTCTAGATCTGTTGGTTTACATTGCCTTGTGACTGCAACTCGTAACACAGATTTTGGCAGAATCTTTTGAGAACAGAGTGTGGTGAGATTCATATCCAGTTGCATCTTTGGGACTCATAAAACAGGGATGCTGTGTTAAATTATTTCACAGCAGTTTTGAGCTTTGTTAATCCATCAGAACATTGGAGCCTTGTGACTTTAATTATATATATAACTAGTCCCTGCTTTCAACCCAATCTACTGCAATTTGGTTTGTTTGATAAGAATCATAGAACTGGCGCATGTTATAAAATGGAGATGCTGAATAAGTTTTACAACACTTGGGGATCTTTCTTATTTGAACACTTCAATGTGATTTGAAACATGAGTAAAGGGAGGCAGTCCTTTTAAAAGTTATGTAAAACAGTGAACAATAAACAACTGCACTTTGTTCTGTTCTTTTTAGTCATTAAAGTGAAGTGTATTTTCATATTTCAACTTATGTAACTTTCCTGGGCAATAAAGTACACATTTTTTGGGAACATTTCACTATGTTGATGTATTTTGTTATTAAAATGCATCAGAAAGTCTCTAATAATCTTACTTTGAAGTGAAACTTGGAGAAATTCCATGAAATTAAATTTAAAAGTGTCGTTAATTATTTATAGCCTAATCCTTTAAACACTGCAGTATAATTATGATTTCAAGACATGTATTTACAGTATAATTATGATTTCCAGACATGTATTCAGTATAATTATGCTTTCCAGACATGTATTTACAGTATAATTATGATTTCCAGACATGTAACGGTATTTCCCTTTCCAGTTTGCATTAGTTTCATGGATTGATTGAGGGTGTATATAATGCTCCATAAGCCGGTGCTTTTGGTGTAATCAATACGCATAGAGAAATTATTCCACTACCTTTATAGATATTTGTAGACTGTAATCTATCAATCTAGTCCAATAATTATTGCTGTGTTTTTTTATTTACATGTGTATTGAATTTTATCATTATAAACACATGACTTTATGAATGAGAATCGGAGACAATATTATAATTACCTGACATGTATTTTAAATACAGTATTAATACAAGATCTTGGGAGAAGCATGTGTGCTACATCGCTTCTACTGGTTATATTCCATGTAACGTGACAGATTATCAAGTTAAATGATGTTATCTGCCCATGCATTTTGAGTTGATTACCATGGTTAATCTGTTTTCGTTCCTTCTACATTCCACTTTGTGTCGCCTCCAAGACGAGGCAAGATATAGGTATAACTTTATCGAGGGCAGCGTCGGTAGCGTCGTCCGAAACAAGGTTTCCGTGTGATCCCTTGAGTTTCCTTGGGTTGAACTTAAACTTCATACTAAAAGTGCTTGCTTGGGATTGCTTTTCAGGTATGAAGGTCAAAGGTCAAGGTCATCATTACTATAAATAGAAAATCTGTTTCCGTGCAACAACTTGTATTTCTTTAGGTCGATCTAGCTCAGACGTCATACAGTGCTGTCTTACCAATAGTGCTTGCTTTGGATTGCTTTTCAGATCCAAAGGTCAAAGGTCAAGGTCAACGTAACTATAAGTAGAAAGTCTGTTTCTGTGCAATAACTAGAGTTTCCTTGGGCTGATCAACCTCAAAACTTGCCTGCGCAGGCGACTCATCCACTCCTGTGGAATTCTTGTGTATATACATGTATACACAAAGAGTTTTTATTCCTGGTGATTAGCATTGTTAAACTATTTTCATTCCTTTTTCATTCCAGTTTTATTGCACACAAAGAGTTCCGATTCCTGATGCCGATTCTGCCAATTTCAATGCATTATTGTGGTGTATATTTCCAAGCATTGTGTCGAAAACCACGTTTGAAGAAAAAGAAGGTGAGGAAGGATAATGGTACCATTACGGAGGAAGAGGCTGGCAGTCCCTATAGCAGCTCAGATAGCTTAGTCAGTAGTGTGAGTACGGAGAGTACAGCCAGCACAGTGAGTACGGGACTGGGTGATAATCAGAGTACTGTCAGCACAGCGAGTACGGGACTGGGTGATAGTCAGAGTACAGCAACAACAGGAGGCAGAGAAACAGTTGTAGAGGGTACTGTCAAAGATACCTCAGACACCAGTAAACCACTAGATGGAGCCACCAGTACCTTACCAGGTAACAGTACATATAAAACACAGCAAGGTGACAAGGCAGCAAAAGAAGAGGTAGATCCACTGACTGTGCAAAAGACACAACATAAATATAATTTATTGAAGGCTAAGATATTTGTGGTGATCCTTGTCATCATTAATATTCCTACAGCATTGTATTTTGGACTAATACACCAGAGAGGAACAGTTGTGGTCATGAAATACTTACATGACCAGAGTTTGGACAAGAGTATGGACATCCTTTTTCTCACTCCCTGTCACTCAACACCTTACTACAGGTAAGTGATGTTAAATACACTACAAGTATATCTCCCACCATCCCCAGGGAATTAAAACCAAGACACTTGTCTTGTTTGAAAAAGTTTGTACTGCTTCAAGTTGAAGAGTAATTATCACATAAAATATCACTAGACCAATATGTGTGATCAACAATTTTAAGTAATTTTAATTGTGGTGAATTTTACAAGGTATCAAGGGATAGATAGGGATTAGTTACCCAGACAAATTAAAATGTTTCAACAGAGTTGTAGTTTTAAAAGCTTATTAAGACTACCTACTGATATGGTGAATTGCAATTTGAATAGGTCAAATTTTAGTCTGGCTAAGACTCCTGGCTTAGAATTAGTGGTAGAATTGAGTGTAAGAAATATAAATTCTGGGTAGATTATTGCAAAACTACCTCTGATAATGTTAAACCCTGGACAAACTGATGGACAACAGGTCACTTAGGGGTAAAACCATGATATAATGTGAAGTGGAATCATCTGTAACATTGATAGATATACTGTACAACTGTTGTCTACTGTATAGATATAATGTACAACTGTTATCTACTGTATAGATATAATGTACAACTGTTGTCTACTTTATAGATATACTGTACAACTGTTGTCCACTGTATAGATATAATGTACAACTGTTGTCTACTGTATAGATATACTGTACAAATGTTGTCTACTGTACAGATATATTGTACAACTGTTGTCTACGTATACTGTATAAATGTAATGTACAACTCGTCAATTGTATAGATTTACTGTACAAATGTTGCCTACTGTATAGATATACTGTACAACTGTTGTCTACTGTACAGATATACTGTACAACTGTTGTCTACGTATACTGTATAAATGTAATGTACAACTTGTCAATTGTATAGATATACAGTACAACTGTTGTCTACTGTATAGATATACTGTACAAATGTTGTCTACTGTACAGATATACTGTACAACTGTTGTCTACTGTATAGATATAATGTACAACTGTTGTCTACTGTATAGATATAATGTACAACTGTTGTCTACTGTATAGTTATATTGTACAACTGTTGTCTACTAGATATCTATACTGTACAACTGTTGTATACTGTACAGTTGTGTGACCGCATAACGCACCAAAAATAGCGTGCGCACACCGTGCATACATCGTTCACACACCGTCCGCACATCGTCCACACATGGTGCGCACAACTGTGCGATTTAACAATCGTTCGCTCCGTTGTGCGCATCTCTCCGCACAACTGTGCGATTGGGTACAATATGTAGATCAATATTACGGAATGAAAAATATACGGAAAGCTTGTATGCAATAATGAAAATTGAATGTATTATTGTAATATCTCATCACAGTAATGAAGATTATGTACAGTTGTACAATGCGTGTAACACAGCATTACAGTGACCGTTAGACTGTCAAGAATGGGTTTCGCGCCAAGGTAACAGAATATGTAATTAACAATTTGATGAGTTACCGGGGTTTGACCTGGCCTGTACGTATATACCTGACACATAGAGCTGATATGCGATACCGTATGACCGTAATGAAAACACAGCTGGACGTTTAGTATTTGTTATTTGCATTCGGTTTGCCTATAGCTCCCCTTCACCTGTGTTTTCACACCCCTGGCCCTACCCGACGAAATACGTAAGCGCCCCGGGCGGGGGAAAACTACCGTCCAGGTACCTGTAGACGGCTAGTGGCTATGTTTACCTGTATACGGGACTGTGTTGTGATTCCACAGGTGTCGATTAAGGTCGTTTAAAAAATACCAAAAACACAATTTCTAAATTTAAGAAAGTATAGATATAAAGATAAGTTTATAGGTGTAGATAGAGTATAGAAACATACGTAAAAATCAAGGTTTATGTATTTAAACACGAAATTGTATATATTGTTAAGGCATTCCTCAATTTACACCAACCACGATTGTTATCGCACAACGTTCGTCCATCGCGCACACATATGTGCGCAAGATTTGATCGCCCACATTTGTATCGTTCGCACATCGTGCACACATCGTTCACACACCGTGCACACATCGTGCGCACACCGCACATCGTGTAACGTTGTGCGATCCCACAACTGTATATCTATACCGTACAACTGTTGTCTACTGTATAGATACACTTTACAACTGTTTTCTACCGTATAGATATACTGTACAACTGTTGTATACTGTATAAATATACTGTACAACTGTTGTATACTGTATAGATATACTGTACAACTGTTGTCTCTGTATAAATATACTGTACAACTGTTGTATACTGTATAGATATACTGAACAACTGTTGTCTCTGTATAGATATACTGTACAACTGATGTCTATTGTAGAGATATACTGTACAACTGTTGTCTACTGTAAAGATATAATGTACAACTGTTGTCTACTGTATAGATATATTGTACAACTGTTGTCTACTAGATATCTATACTGTACAACTGTTGTATACTGTATAGATATACTGAACAACTGTTGTCTCTGTATAGATATACTGTAGAACTGATGTCTATTGTATAGATATACTCTACAACTGTTGTCTCTGTATAGATATACTGTACAACTGATGTCTATTGGATAGATATACTGTACAACTGTTGTCTACTAGATATCTATACTGTACAACTGTTGTATACTGTATGGATATACTGTACAACTGTTGTCTCTGTATAGATATACTGTACAACTGATGTCTATTGTATAGATATACTGTACAACTGTTGTCTACTGTATATATATACTGTACAACTGTTGTCTACTGTATAGATATACTGTACAACTGTTGTCTACTGTATAGATATAATGTCCAAATGTTGTATACTGTATAGATATACTGTAATGTACAAATGTGGTCTACTGTATAAATGTACAACTGTTGTCTACTGTATAGATATAATGTAATGTACAACTGTTGTCTACTGTATAGATATAATGTCCAAATGTTGTATACTGTATAGATATACTGTAATGTACAAATGTGGTCTACTGTATAAATATAATGTCCAACTGTTGTCTACTGTATAGATATAATGTAATATACAAATGTGGTATACTGTATAAATATACTGTACAACTGTTGTCTACCGTATAGATATAATACAACCGTTGTCTCTGTATAGTTTATTGTCTATTTCAGCTATTTACACCAGAACATAAGTATGAGGATGTTGACATGTGAACCAAACTTGTCTCGGAAGAAGAATTACACTGATGAGGCTGACCAGTTTTATAATGACCCAGTCCAGTGGCTGAAACACGAATACAAGGTCAAGCTGACACCCTTGCCAAGTCATATTGTGTATTTCAACAAATTGCAAAATAATATTTCAGAATTTTTTACTCAGAGTGGATATAAAAAATGTGGTAATTTTTTCCATACACATTTTCCTGAAGGTCGAGTAGGGAGTCATGTCAGGGTCAGCTGTAGATAACAAATTAAAGGCAAAATCACAAGTGTGGTTAGATCAAAGTCATATCAAGGTCAGTAATTAAAAGGCAGCAGAGAAAGTAACACAGAACTACAGCAGGGTCCCCTGATCAGTTTTAGGTATGTCACAAAGCCGTGATTCACAGTAATTAAAGGAGACATACAGGTTATCGGTTCTATATGTCCTATGTGGACACAGGCTACCTGTAAACAGATTTAATCAATCATATCTAGTCCAAAGTAGATGTACAATTGTACGTTTGTGACATCATTGAAATTGCAACAGATGCTTACATTCTTTCACCCCTGGAATATACATCATGTTATGACACATTTGACTGGATTTTAGTTGGGGTGTTGCTCCTTTGTAATCGCAATAACTTCAAAGGACAGGTATTAGTCTAGCAATTGGTCAGTTTTTTTATGCCTGAAACCAATGAAATCGTTAACTTCATGACTTCACTTTTGTCATGACATTATTCCAGGGGTGCAGAGAATGTACGTAAGCATAATCCCTGGAATATCGAGATTGTGTTTATGCTGTAAATCTTTGTCAGTCTGGACAATAAACATTGTAGTTACGTAAAACAAGTTCCCAAGAACATGTATGAAGTTGTGGTAAGCTGTAGAAAGTTTTTGTGAAAATGGATACCGGCAACACAAAGGGAAAAAACCTGTTAACTGTATGTGTGTCTCTGTATTAGATAGGTTTAGTACTAGATTTAATCTTCTGTTCGTTTCTGAGTCAGTACTAGAATACTCATGATAGTAAAAGATATATCGGTATATATGATGTATTAGTTTGACACCCTTTGTCATGTGTCCAAAAATTTGTACATTCAATTACAATCAAAACAAATGAAGGAAAAGTTGAAAGTTGGCTGCATTTACTGAAATGATTTCGTACATGTAAAACATTCATACATACTGAATGTAAAATGATGTATGATGTCAATATTAAATTACATTCCTATTTGATCATTAGTGGAGCTCAATTCTCATACATCTTTAGTATAATGCCTTTATAGGAATCCTATTTATTGGGCTTTTGCAATAATCTTAAGATTCAAATGTACACACCTTTTATACCCCTCATAATGAAGTTGGGGTGTACTGTTATCAGTGTGTCTGTCTGTTCAACTGTCATAAGAAGGAAATTAGTCTGAAAATCTCATCCTAATTTAAACTGCAGATAAATTTCAATATATAGGATCTTACATGAGTTTTCATTTCATATGAGATTTATGATACAAGTCTAAAAAAAAAATCAATTTAAGAGTCATCTAAATAGGTATTATTGAGTATGTTTTAAAAAACAATTAACACTCCAAATTTGATAGAATTATGCTATATTATATATCAAAACGTTGGTTGCAACCTGTAGATTCCAGGTAAAGCCCTTATTAAATAATTCTTTACACAAATAGTAGCTGAAGAAGATGATATACGAGTCCATAGCAGCACAGAACAATTTCACAAGTGGATTTTTCTTAAATCTGAAAAATCATGTAAGAAACACAAACCCTGAGTCATCTGTTATACAATTGAAGCAGATAATTAAGTCTATGAAATTATTATATTAGTTTTTAGAGGTTAGAGATATTGGGTATATCATGTCACAGGAGGCCATGTTTGACCCTATCTAAGGGAAATAACTCTTACATTTATTTTGGAACTTCTTTTATACAAATGTAATGATCTGTAAAAAAATATAGAGTTTAAGGTCAAAATTTATTTATTTGCAGTAAATATCAATAACATTCCTTTTATTTAATGAAACTTTTTGAAATTATAATGCTTCAATAAATTAAGAATTACAAATGTATTTGATAAATACATGCATAACAATATTACTAGTACTAGATTTAATATATAAAGTGTACCTTATATATCATACTCTCTAAAATAACTATGACCAATATGACAGTTGGGGTTTGTGGAAGTTTCTATTTGTTAATTTTGTGTATAAATAAACATAACCAAATGCATTTATTTAAATATATATGGAATACACAAGCACCAGTAAAATGTACTTCCATAAACTTTCCACACTGTGAATGGTTTGATGAGGCATATGGAAAATTTAACACACAAACTATCCACTTCATAGCACCTTGTCAAGGATTGTGCTACATGTATCTTATTGATGATAGTGAACTTGCACAGTACAACTTACAAATAGACTAAAACAGTGTTAATTGATTTTACATGCTTGTAATAAGTGAACTGCAGCTGATCTTCTAGATAAATCTGTTGCTGACCTTGTATTTAGTGCCTTCACCAACTGCTGACCAGTGGATATTGGTCTGTAAGTGTGGAGTGACCAGTGGGCAGCCAGGTCTGTGATTACTCTTAAATAGATACTTTCAAAAATGCAACAAGAGCTGCCATAAGTGATGAAGGTGGGCATGTAGTTTTGAAATTTGTTGGAAATTGTATTGTAAAAGATTATTTGAATGTATGTAAATTATGTTTATTTTATTAGCCCACCATCATTAGAGTATGGGCAGTTCAAATCTCTATTTGTTTATGGTATGGTTGTCCATCCTTAAATTCTTTCACTCAGTTTAAACTTTTTGGACGAGTTTTCTCCAGACAGTAAACAAATGTTTATTATAAGGTTGAAGTATTCTTATGGAGTGAAAGCAAACCATGTTTTCATATTTAAGGGGCCATTTTTAGCTAAGGCGTTAGCCGCCAGCTATTGGTATTACTTTAGTTAATGAGCTCAGATATTCATAAACGTCGATTTCACACAGACGGCCTCTAGCGGTAGTCACTGGTACTAAATTGAATCATATACCGGACCTACTGTCTTTATTATGCGTAACTTTGGACTCAAATGCACTTGAATGGCTTGTAAATATCATTACTTTTCTTTATAGAACATATGATCTTATCACAACGTCGTATTCTTATTGAAAATGCACCCTGTTTATCTCAATCGGGAACTGCTACTTGAATGTAGGTCATGCATGCTACACGCAACTTCCGGTAAAAATACTTCAGTTAATGAGCTCAGATATTCATAAACGAGACATAACGTCACCTTCTAGTAATACTAAACAAACTGCAAATAAAATCCATTACCACGGACTCAAGTTCACTCAAACGTCATTGGATATAATCTTATTCTTAGTTAGAACTAAGTATCCTTCTAAAACTTCGTATTTACTCTTGGAACTGTCGCTGGATTAACCCTTTACACGGAAATATTGTCCTGTGATTGGCTAAAATTGGTGACATTTACGTCCCTGTTTACAATTATATATTGCGTGGTCAGAGCTATGAAGCGGTCCTGTTCCAACTAACTGAGGATAATCAAAAGTGCTAATCAGTAATAATATATCTGATTCACGCTTCATATGATTATAATGTTATCAAAATATTGCATATTCGTTCATCGTTAAAATAACAAATCCTTACTAAAAACTCTAAAAAAAGAAACGACGGCCATGTTAGATCACGCGTGATGTTATCCGTTTCCTTATATGGCCTTCACGGCCAAATATAGTATTACTACTGATGCGGTCATGTTTACTACAATTTCCATATTTGGTCATGACACCCATATTTAGACGTCTGACCTATATCGGAAAGATTGAGGAAGTTTCCAACATGGCAGTCAATTAGGATTTCGCTTGCACTTGTTACGTAAACTTGATAATTTAACGAAATATAAGGCGGAGTATAACTTACAATTATGTAGGAGATCAACATAAAAAGTTCATATTACAAACCTATTAATGGATACGGATCCTGTCAATTAATTCTAAAATCGCCTCCGTGTGATTCACACCAGGCTTGCCTAACTAAAATGGGATCAACCGGCCGGGGCAGATGAGACCGGGAATCATGTTAGAACTAGCCACTGTCCTTCTCTAGTTCCATATTGGTATTCTAACCTGAAGGCTTTTTTTACCTTCGCAGTATTATCATTTTGTTCTATTTTCATCATAAGATATGCTATTGCATTTTTATATCGCCTTCTCGCTAATTACAGCTCAGCCAGAAACGAAAATATGCTCCGATAGGCCTACATTTTATATGTCTGTTGGTGTGATTTGTGTTTTTCGTTTATTGAAGTATTACCATATAACAGGACTCTTTTATTTCAATATACACAAAAACAACAACACCTTCGGAATGATTTCAGACATATACTGCGGGAAAACACGAGTGATCTCCCTTACATTTAGACATGCGCACATTTTACTTTCGTTTTGTGTAGGCCTAGACATCATTCGCAACGCGAAGCGGAAAAGACGAAAATGCAGGCGAGTGTTGACTTAATGTTAGGCATGTTGTTTAAGCAGCATTGACAATGAACAATATACATACACTTCTGCAACGTTTACCTACTACTGATTCATAAATAAGGCTATGTATCCCGATTTCGGTGACTTGTGGCCAAGCATGCGGCCGAAGCCGCAGAGAATGGCGCATGTTGTCAGCGGCGATGACAAAAAGGAAGGTGCTTCTACGGTATGTATAGCAGTTATTATGCAAAAACAAACATAATAAACGGACGTTTTACTCTAGTGAATTACAGCGTCACGAGGAACGTCTTTCTCCAGACGTGTTGCAAAATTTTCGAACTGCTTAGTTGCAAACTGATTTCACTTAAGCGTTGTTTGTGAGGATATTTGGCCTTACATTTCTTCTCATTCAGTTAAAAAAAAACATGTTATAAACATTGTATTATTAGATTCATTGTGATGTTGGCTTTCATTGAAGTTTCAATTGTTATACTACTTGATGTTTTGGAAACTTAAACAAGTATAGTAGTTCTAAATATTATGAAATGACAGAAACATTAGGCCAAACAAATTACTTGTGTTTCTACTATCAGAAAAAAATAGGGTAGGTATGTATTAGCTAGGCATTTTATTGTTAATTTGAAAAATATCTTTACTGCGCTAATATAGAGCAGGAGTTCTGACTTTAACAGTGCATATAAAAACTTAAGGGTATTGTAGAACACAAATCTGAGATAAGTCTGGTTAACCACACTGGTGTCGAACACACCAATAAGTATAGTGTGTATAATATATCATAGTTTATACACATCATATTACTATTAGTGTGTCCAGTATCTGTGGGGTTAGCATAAACTCAATATTTGTTTTAAACTTTTAATTGGCCTTATATAATGATCATTTATAGGTCAGACAGGGTTTGGTTTCCAATTCGGAAACTAGACCTGTTAAAACAGTTATCATTTGTAATTTAGAGATTAAATATTTCTAAGCAGAAAAAAATGAACTATAAATATTTTTCAACCTTTTCTGAGTTGTACAATTTTAGAGTATCTTCTGTCTGAAATCTGAACATAACTTGTTTTATGATAAATGTGTAAAACAATTCCTCATACTGGGGTAAAGTTTTTCTATATATAGTCCCAAAAACTACAGATAAAATCCTTGAGCACGTACAAGATACAAAAATATATATTTTACGTCCATTTTGCAAAACATACAACATAAGCTACAAAGACAAAACATGAGTATAATAACAGAGACCAAAATATTACAACATGGAAAAATAAAATAAAAACATGTATGTACATGTAGTATACTGTAAGCTCAGAAAAAGAGTTTATCACTTGGAAAGCACTTAATAGGCACATTGAACACGGTAAGCACATCAGCACATGGTAATTTAAGCACATTTAGAACATTTGCATACAGCACATAAAAAACAAAACCATAACATGGAAAGCTTATTAGCACATAGTAGGCACATTTGCACATTGTAAGCAAAATAAAGGAGTGCAATGGACATCTCCATGTTTCCTGGTTAATTTCTTCTTTATGGAAACAACCAGGGGAGAGTGATGTTCTGCTTCATCTTTTGTATTAATGAAAACCGTGAATATCTAAGTGCGTGTGTTTAAACTAATTTTGTTTTGTTTTTACTGGTACCTTTTTATGTACACATGTTTTACCACCTAAGGAATTAGATGTCTTAAGCCCCCATATGATGTGCTGTTATAAGTTGAATTTAATGTACATTTTGTTTATATTTAGTTCTGCTACCAAAGAGATTGACTTATTGAAATGTTTTTGAAACATTTTAATGAACTCCTCAGCTTTAATGCCTTATTTCTCACTATACAAGCTCATATTGCTATGCCTCCTATTTGTTTGAATATCATCTCTAAACATTATTGCTGGTGCAGAAATTATATGGTAACTATGTTCTATTTTAGGGGGGGAAAGCAATCAATATTACAACAGACAGGGATGGTTATTGATGGGAGAAAGGAGGATGAGAAATAGGAACTGTACCAACTCTCTCATACCTTTGAGGACTTCATGAACTTTTTCAAAAGGCTGCAAGAACTATACCAACAGTGACATGACATTTTGAAATCTGTCAGTTACTTTATAGAGGAGGAACCTCTGACTAAATCATTTTCTCTCAGACACATGAAAGCCGAGTCCACAGATCCTTCCATCAGCGAATAGTTCAAATGTAGTTCAAATGCTTTCCTCGCAAACTTTTCCTTAATGGAGAAGTCAGTGATCTTTACTTGGAACAGATTGAATCTGTGAATATTGATGCTGAAAGCCTGATGAATGTGATTGAACAGCCCCTACTTGATGCTGAAACCCTGATGAATGTGATTGAACACCCACTACTGACTAAGGGCACAAATGTTGGAAACAACGTTTGTTTTGATCAATATAACACTATGGGTGGTGGGAGCAAATTGGAAAAAAAATTAAAAGTATGTTTTTAAAGATAGAAATACTGGTCATGGCTTCCTTTTAGTTTTTGTCCAATGAATTAAAAGTCAACGCAAATGTTAAGTAGTAAAAGAAATGTAAGATCCCTGGTATACATTGTACTTTTAACAATGCTTATGATCAATATCAATAAAATAAAATAAAAGTTATAATATGTAACTTGATATTTGTTAACTTCGCTCGATTTTACTGTGTCCAACATTTGATATTAAATCTTGTGTGATATATGAGAGGGATAGCACACAAGATTGTATCAATGTCAATGAAAGCAATTATTTCTTAAGTTTTCAACCATATTTCTTGAAACTTCATTTCTAAATTTCATACATCAATTGTTCAAGACAGTTTTAAGGTCAATTTCATTCAGTCAAGGTGAAGGCTACAGCTTCACAACCTGTTCATGTACATGTGACAGAGAAATTGTCAGTGCATTCCTAACTAAGTATTCAAACCAAATTTTATAAACCTTGATCCATCATTCTCAACATTAAATCATGCACTACCTGTTTGCATATACACAAGCAACCTCAACTTTCAATAAGTCCTGTTGTCAACATTTGTTGCACAATGCTATCAGTTCTGAAACCAACAATCATGACAACTGTAATAACATAGTATGTGTTCTAGCTGGTACATTTGCAGTACTCTTTTGAAATGTATTTGAAATTAATATGTGCATCTTATTTCAAATGCTAGCCTATGAAGATGATAAAGCTGAACATATGCTATAAAGTTGTTGTTTTCTTTGTGAAGAATTTATGCAATGGAAATAGAGGGAAAATAATGTAACTCTCCTAATCTTGTGTGTGTGTGTGAGTATGTATGTTTATATTTTGTTTATCTTATTCAATATTGAAACATACAACAATGTATCATATTGAATTAGAGTGCTTTTTATATTATTTGTTCATGGGAACACAGATTCAAAATAGTTCCATTTTTCATAAGAAGAGACCTTTTCACTGCAGTGAATATGTAAAACACTTTATTTAAAAGTTTTTCAAAATTATTGAGAGACTTGTAAATTTATAGGTAGCAGTAATCCACTTGCTTATCCACAATTTAGTTTCGGCAAGTAAACATCCTTATAAATATTGTTCTGTAACAATATACACTGACTGATGCAAAATTGAAACTTGAACAAAATTCACACGTATTAAAAAGCATGCCAACCCTGGTCGATGTGCACACTTTACAAGATAACTTGCTTGAATATATATTGATCAATATACAAACTTAGACGATAAGTTCAAAGTTGAGTGAAATCCATGCCTAATTAATTAGCATACTGTACTCTGATTGGTCAATGGTTTTATGCCAAGTAACTTTGTTAGATAAGGCAAGGGTTGATATCTTATTCAACAACAAAGGCAAAGTTCAAAGATGTTCACAATCTGTGCATAATCTATTCAATGGTTTAAAATAATCAGGTATTGGTCAAAGGGGTAAATGCCAGTTTCAGTTTTTAATGTTCTATGAAATACATTGTATGGACAAAGGGAAGCAATTCCAAATTCCTATGCAAATTAATTATCCAAAGGTTTAAGATGATATATTCTAGAGGAAACTTGGTACCACTCTTCTGACAAACCTATAAAGATATACTGTACACACAAGAAGAATAACTTCACAGTGGTACACTTTTACATAAAACTTTGATTCATAACAAATTAACAGTAAATCCTTCTGTACAATATGATGGGAACTTCGTCTTTATTTTGTTCTCATTTCCAAAAATAATATATATATCTTTTGCCTTAGCTTTCAGTACTTTCAGTACTTTGATTTCATATTTTAGAGGCCAAAACTGGTTAATTGGACTTGGTTAAAGTTTTTGGATCACCACCATCAGTAGGCTGTTGACTATTTTATAATGTCTGGTCATATCTTTTCTCTAGAAATGTACAACATGATGAGGTACAGCAAAACCTCCTTATATTGTCCCATTTTGTTCAAAGAAATGTTGGCATTATAAAGGGATATGGCAATAAATTGAGGGACACATTAAGGAATTCTTCAGAAATACAGATTACCTTGAAACATGTTGGGGGTGAGCAAGGTTGCAAATGAATTAATTGATACTTGCTATCTTATAACACCTATAGGCAAAGCTATGCTGTTCTCCAACAGTTTTGTTTGAAAAGTGGTCTGCTTTCACAAACTAAAATGTAATACTGTGAATATAAAACAAAAACAACATAACATCTGATACAAGTGCATTTATTAATGAAATTTTGATTCAAATTTGTGGGCAACTTTTATCTTTCACCTTCATGGAGTAGGGGCCCCCCCCGCCCCCCCCCCCCCCAACTAAATTTCACCTTCATGGAGTAGGGGCACTCCACGCACCACCCAACTTAATTTCACCTTCATGAAGTCGGGGCACTCCACACGCCCCAAAACTAAATTTCACCTTAATGGAGTAGGGGCACTCCACGCGCCCCCTAACTATATTTGACCTAGAAGTAAAAAAAAAAAGTCCTAGTTATGTGGTCCCTGACAGTACGGCCATCCACGGGTACTTCAAAGATATCAGCAGCAGCTTGCATATGGTGGATTTCCTCATCAATTACAGGCTCCTGCAAGTTGATGGCAATGTTGTGGAGGACCGCGCAGGCTACAATTACTTTTACAACCCTCTCAGGTTTCATGCGAATCTGTATCAAAGGGAAATCATTGTTATGGTAATTCTGAATAAGCGGAAGGCCCAGATTCAGGGTGATGATATCGAGCCAATATGTACTGAGATGAAAGGCTACCAAGTTTGTTATACACTGTATATCATGATCTCCACCAATTTTCTAGGTCACAGGGATAAAGTGTATAAAAAAAATCTTTTTAATATTACATCACAAAGCAAAGATGGTGATTTCGTCTGGTGCCATCATGATATCATTGGGAAATACAATATTTTTGTGTGATATATTGAGTTTAAATTAAAGGGAAATAAATATATTTTCAAATATTTTTCTTTTATATCAATTTGTTTTACATAATAAACTCCCATACCCGAGAGTTTCTAAAGAACAACATTTTTTATCGTTTATAATGGCAAATGGTACTTTCAATATTACATGTTGATAACTTGATCGGAATTATAACCCTAAGTTGACAGTTTGATACTTTGTAAATTTTGAGCCATCCCTACCCCCAAGGGCTGTAGGGTGGGGTCCAATGGAGTCTGTGTGCTAAAATAAAATTTCTTCATTTCCTTGTTTAGAATCAGAGGTGATAGTTTCAAATACTTTTCAGTCTTAAATCTGCATGCTAGATATTGAATATGGCGGTTTTATTGTTTTTTGTCACTTTGAATAATATTTCTGTTCATGTTAAAAACAAATATCAACTCTCTGTATGAATATATCAGGTGACCCCATGGGCCTCTTGTTTTTAATTTTTACGTTTCTTATGCAATAAAGGTTTGAAATACATGTATTTATTACATATTTTTTACTCATCATAATTATTTGTACTCATTTGCATATAGAGAGCTACGCGCCTGCAAGATGAAAATAATAAAAAGTTCGACTTCTTGCGTAATTGTCAGTATCAAGGTCACAGTTCACTTCATCAAATGATCTGGTAGAAAAATAAACAATTACACAAAAAAAAAGATCTGGTAGGCTTACTACACATCCCTGCACTAACGTTCTGATTTACTAGGTGAGTAGGCTAGCCAAAACAAATACCCGGCGCTTGGACTCTGCTTATTGTCAGAATTATAAATTGTTCAAGATTGATCTATAATTTTCCAAAATAATTTTCTGTTTATGCATAAGAGATGAGTATGTTTACAAAACATTAAAACATAAGTTGAATGGTAAAGCTAACCATGCTTTGATAACTTGAAATGCAGCTAGCTTCCCGCTGTGGGTCAAGGGTCGCCGCCCCCGGTACCTGTAGTGTTGCAAACGCTGTTAGAATATGGACTAACCCAATTGGACGAAATATTTTATTTTATTTCTAGGGTTGAAAGCATATCTCAATACCAACAGGACGGATGGCTTCACTACGCTGTTTGGAGAAAAGACATTGTGTTTCGTAAACTGACATGTAAATTATCTGCAGTGTAGGGTAGGTAAAAAGATTGTCCAGGTGAACATTTTTTACTCAATTTTTCTGTTTTGTTCGAGTTGGGAAGCATGCAGTAAGCCAGTTATTGCATGATTTCTCGTCACTCGGGACTTATTACACCCTCGCTTCGCTCGGGTGTAATAAATCTCTTGTTACTCGAAAACTATGCAATAACCTTAACATATCGTGCTGTGTCGTGAAAACAGTTCCAATACCTGACCTTGCCATTGAAATGTACAAGGATGTCACGGCTGACTGAACAGCGATGCCGGGCTCAAGAAACAGTTATCGCCGAAGTTTTCCCCTATTGTCTGCAGTAATTTAAATTAAAGTTCCCTCATAGGCATTTTCGCCAACAGCAGACTCAAATGGCCAATCATGTTTTACTTTCGCTCATGGTGCCAGTGCACGAGGCGACCGCCGTGATGTATTTTTTTAATGAAACTTTTAAGGCCGTTTTCAGATATTATACACATGCAAACCATAACATCAACTGTTTTATCACCAACCTTCCTAAGTAAGGCAAATCTTAAAATATCTAACCGATTTAGACGGCTACGTCACCATNACCCCCACCCCTCACCCCCACCCCTCACCCCGTTGGCACCTGTCACCTGTGATTTGTGCTGAATGAATATAGGGCGGAGTCAATTATATACCAATTAAGGCCGGTTTGCGAATTGATTGGCTATTGGATTCCATTGATTGAGATGGGGCTAGGTGAAGTTAAGTGTATTCATTTTCTGCGACCGATGTCGGATTATCTGAACGGGGCAGATTTTTCAGCGGGTGTCTGACCTTATACAGCAAGGGGAAACAGTTGAAACACCTCTAGCGGACACATTTTCAGGATAATTTGTTGATGTTTTAAAAAAAGAAAAAGTGATAACGTCAGTTTGACACAGTTGGAAACTTTAATTCCGACGCAGTCTTTATCGGCATTTCCTAGAACTGATACCCAAGTGTCGAGAAATTCAGAACGGGTTGGACCTGCTTTAATGTCCGACGATATCGCCAAAAAACACATGGAGAGGATCCAATACTAAACGGCGTATTTCAATAAAAACAGCCTTGGATTTTTGGCAATGAAGATTTATCATCGAAATTAAAAGGAAGGATGGAACTCCGTACCCTCTCAACACCCTAGTTCAAATTGGATCTAGACTGCAGAGACATTTTTGAGGCGATTTAAATCGCCCGGAAATAAATATGTTTCAACGCAGCAACACGTACGTTTGATAACTTCAGGAAATCACTGGATTCCCGCATGAAAGAACTCACCTCGCTTGGAATTGGTGTGCATGTTAAAACCAATGACCATGTGTTGCCTGGCGAGGAGAATACATTCTGGGAATCGGAGAGTGTTTAGTTTCAATTTACAATTCAATTTATTACAATTCAATTCATTACCAAATGCACATTGCATATAGGCGTATAGAAATATACATATAGATAAATACTTTACAAATATCTTGTACAATGGCGGAGAACATATGCAATAGATTCAATTCCAGAGTGTTTAGTTTCAATACGGCTGAAGGATTATCAAATACAGTGTGTTTAGAGGCATGGAGGAACACAAGGACTTGGAAGCGGAACAGAAAAAATTAAAACGGATCGCGAAACCGGACAAGAATACATTCTTTAGGAATTCCAAAAACAGTAAAGGAGGACTGAACCACCGGAACATTGCACCAAAAAAAGGTAAAACATTTTGCTCGACCAGAAAATCCCAGATGTTTGGTAAAATTATATTCATTGTACCTGTCCATTATTCCCGGAAAAGGAAACTTTTACAAGAAACCCACGCCATTGTCGGATAAATTTAAATATCTTCGGTTCCCTTTTTTTTTTTAGTTTAAACATATTTTATTGCCAAGCAAATGGATTGGGCACAAGTTATCAAACTTATATCAAGCCCTTTCTTAGCAAATTACAAGCATATATTTACAATAGTACAACAAGATGGCAGAATTAATATACATATATACACTTTTTCATTTTTAAATGCTTTAATTTATAAATTGAAATTAAAAGAGAGAGAAAAGGGGGGAGGGGGAAGGGAGAGGGGGGGATAGTTGTCTGTAATTATAATACATACATCCTCATCATTATTAATGTATGACATATAATATCTGCCTCTTAGAGAGAGTGGATATTATTGTTCAATTGAGAGAGAGGGAGAGAGAGAGGACTGGAGGTTGGGGGTGGTTACGAGAATCTGTTAGAGTCACGAATGTATTGCTGAGTATGCATGAACATCGTTATGTTTTCCTGTTCCGAAAGAGATGTATCTCCAAATAGAAGTAGATTTAAATTAAGAGGCATGTATTCATTCAGTTCACGATAAAGCTTAATTCTTTGTTCGTTATATATATCACAGGTAAAAAAGAAATGGTGTGTGTCTTCAATAGGGAAGCCACATATACAACGTTGGTAATCAATGAGGTTAACACGAAACAGGTCACTTTTCAAAGTACTAGAACGGTTTCTTAATTTTGTATGCAAAATATTATTTTTCCTATCACCATAGAAAAAGGGGTTTGGTACAAGCGGCAAGTTTACGTCTTGAATGGCGTTTCTAAATGATGAGAACGTGGCACTACGTCGTATACTAGTAGGTAACTGGTTCCACAGTCTAACAGTAGAAGGAAAAAAGGATACGTTAGATAATTCAAGTCTGTTGTTAGGTAGGTTGTAGTTTTCAACGTTTCGAAGATTATAGTGAGAGTTATCGACAAGGGAAGGGAGTAGAGTGTTGAGATAGTTAGGAGCTATATTATTGTGGATTTTAAAAAATAATTGAAGTTTTCGACGGGATCTCCGATGGGCTAGAGAATCCCATCCAGTTTCATTGTATATAGATTGTCTACTAGTAAACGACGGTAAACCAGTGACAATACGTCCAGCTTCAAATTGTAATTTTTCTAATTTGTCTGAATCAGTAATAGAACAACCATCCCAAAGTTCACAACAATATTCTAGAATAGGGAGTATAAATGTTCTATATATTTTATTCAGTGAACGTCGGTTCAGGGTATATTTCAATTGATGAATACTCCCAGATGCCTATGGTTTTCAACAGATTCAATACTTACATTATTAAAGTTAATTTCAATGAGGTGATCAAGATCAATATTAGAAATAAGTAAAGCCTCTGTTTTTGCAGGATTGAATTTGACTAGCCACTTATCTGCCCACAATTGTATATTTACGAGATCATTATTAATTTTTTGTTCAGTTACTTGTGGTGATTTATCCGAATACAAAAGAGAGGTGTCATCAGCAAAAAGTTTTGATAGACTTTCTATATTATCTGTTATGTCATTAATATATAGTATAAACAGCAATGGGCCAAGAACCGAACCCTGAGGTACTCCTGGCTGGGTTTTTTCAAGATTGTCGCACATAGTATGATATGTTTCTATAAGCTGGTGTACAGTAGAATGACCTCGATTCACTGCTGCAAATGAAACCCAGACAAGGAAAACGTGTATGAATAACCATTCATAATATTCCGGACAGCGTTGGTTTGGTGATTGTGGTAAAGGACGATAAAAAGGTGAAAATTGACATTTGAATGTACATATTTGTGTAACAAAAAGCTTAATGACCAGTTTATTCAAAAGTGGTATGCCGATATCGAAAAAAGCAGTAGAGGACAAAATTATCTATTATTTAAATCTAATTTTGGTTTTGAAAATTACTTAACTCAATTAAACAAGAGGGATCGTGTTGTGTTTTGCAAATTTCGCTCGTCAAACTTTCCGCTGCCCCTGGAAACTGGCTGTTGGATGGGAATTCATCGAGAGGAAAGAGAATGTACTTTGTGTAATAGAAATGAAACGGGAGATGAATTTCATTATTTGTTTAAATGTCAACAAGAATCCATACGCCAGATTAGGGAACATTTTATTCCAAAATATTATTACACCAACCCAAATGCTGATAAAATGAAAGGAATGTTTACAATATGTAACAAACGATTATCAAAAGGGTTAGTACATTTCTTGTAAAACTGCAAATGATTATAAAAAATAACAATTGAAATAAATCAGTATGTCAAAAATACTTTACTTTGCATTATGATTATGGCAGTGAAGATAATTTGCTGTGAAAATTGTGTATTCAATACATATATGACCAATGCTGATAAATCTGTTCATGTATATTCTTACTGTGTCAGATGCATTAACTAATGCTGAATCTGTTTATGTGTAATCTACTCTCACTCCTGTGAACAAATGCTGAATCTGTTCACATGTAATCTACATGTGTGAAATAATGCTAAATCTGTCCTTGTATAATACTACTGTTTCACATGTATGAAATGATGATGATGCCACTAAATTGAGGAAGACTATGATATAATGACATTTAAATGTGTCAAATCTTTTGTCCATTCTCCACTGCGTTTTGCAGTGTCTGCCAATGTATTTATATGTTACATGTACACTGATGAGCTGGAAAGCTTAAAGTTAATAAAGAAGAAGAATCTTACTGTTTCACATGTAAGAAAATAATGTTGAATCTGTTCATGTATAACCTTACTGTTACTTTGTAACAATACATCTGATACATATGTACATCAAACAATGTGAAATATTGCTGAATCTATCTAAGAAATATTGCTGAATCTATCTATGAAATATTGCTGAATCTGTCTATGAAATAATGCTGAATCTGTCTATGAAATATTGCTGAATCTGTCCATGTGTAATCTACTCTCTCTGTCATGTTTTATTTTGATTGATGTTATTTTGTTTGACCTCTTGTTACACACTTTGTGTGTCAGAGCGTAATAAAAAAAATCTTGAATCTTGTGAAATAAAATGTCTTTAAAAAATGATCGAATTTGTGTATTTTTATCGTCACGATTAAGATTTGTTTTTGTCATGTTTTTTTCATACGAAAGAGAACAGAACTGTCGCCTCCTCAACTGTGATTGACTGGCGTTTTACACCTGCCAATCAGTCGAGTCGAGTTCCATCCACATGTTTTCGTATGAAGATATTTTTGTCCTCGAGATAAAGACCAATCTTCGTCATGAAGATCACTTTCTATTATATAATGTCGGATTCAATCCTTGACTACGATTGGCTGATATACACGAAATGCCAAAATCGCTGTCTGAATGTACATGTAACATGGCAGTGTTAGCGTTAGCTCGCGACTAGTCCGAATTATTCTGACGTTTAATCGACTTTTTTTTTTATATCGGTCTGTCGTCGATTAAATCGAACACAGACCGATATAAAATAAAAGTCGATAAAACGTCAGAATAATAACCACTCGTAATTTCAATTTCAAAAGTATTTTATTGACAATACATATATAACACAAACATATAAGTTAACATTAAAGAAGATATTAGAACAGTATTGACAAAATCACTCGTAATAGGTTTGAACCACTTGTAATATCACTTAACCACTCCCAATCTTATAACACATATGCTTATCTTATAAAACATGTGCTAATATCATTTAAAAGTCGTAATGATTACGAGCAAAATGAGTGGAATAAGAGAAAGGTATCTCCTAGTGATGGGCATCATGCGAACAGCCAGGCCATGCAGCATTGATGTTGAGGAACTTGCCTATTAAAGAAGAAATATTGAAGAGGATTAAAATGCTACGAATGATATTTGGTAGTAATTGTATTCATTACATAAACTATTTATCAGTGAAGTCATGGATAGAATTTAATCATTGCTATGACGAAAGGAAAGTATATTTGTTTCACTGGATCCACATCACTTTTGCATAACACAAAACATTAAACTTTCATCAAGTATATAGTGCCAGAATAAAACAATGTTCATAAAAGGATGCCTGTAGGACTTTACATGTGAATTATTTTAAAACACCCCCATTATAGAAAAAGTGCAGGAATAGTTTAATTGAAAATGTTATGGTTTTTAGCCCACCATCATCTGATGCTGGGCTATTAAATTCACCCTGCGTCCGTGGTCCGTTCGTCGTCCGTGGTCCATCCTTAAACAATTATTGTTATCGGTATTTCTCAAGAAGTACCAGA
>NW_018406374.1:0-299 GCF_002113885.1 Mizuhopecten yessoensis
TCCATGGTTTGTGTGTTGTGTAATATAGTAAATGTGGTAAGTCCAGAAGTTTGTGTGTTTTGTAATAAAGTAAGTGTGGTTAGTCCGAGGTTTGTGTGTTGTGCAATATAGTAAGTGTGGTTAGTCCATGGTTTGTGTGTTGTGTAATATAGTAAGTGAGGTTAGTCCATGGTTTGTGTGTTGTGTAATATAGTAAGTGTGGTAAGTCCATGGGCTGTGTGTTGTGTAATAAAGTAAGAGTGGTTAGTCCATGATTTGTGTGTTTTGTAATAAAGTAAGTGTGGTTAGTCCGAGGTTTG
>NW_018406374.1:2854-3126 GCF_002113885.1 Mizuhopecten yessoensis
ATGTGGTAAGTCCACGGGCTGTGTGTTGTGTAATAAAGTAAGTGTGGTTAGTCCATGGTTTGTGTGTTGTGTAATATAGTAAGTGTGGTAAGTCCATGGTTTGTGTGTTGTGTAATAAAGTAAGTGTGGTTAGTCCGAGGTTTGTGTGTTGTGTAATATAGTAAGTGTGGTAAGTCCATGGGTTGTGTATTGTGTAATATAGTAAGTGTGGTTAGTCCGAGGTTTGCGTGTTGTGTAATAAAGTAAGTGTGGTTAGTCCATGGTTTGTGTGT
>NW_018406375.1:0-299 GCF_002113885.1 Mizuhopecten yessoensis
CCATTGTATAATATCTTGATGCGTTTTCGGGGATGAGAGACGGTGGTTACGTCATTGTATAATATCCTCGTGCGTTTTCGGGATGAGAGACGGTGTCTACAGCATTGTATATTACACTGATGCGTTTTAGGGGATGAGAGAAGGTGTCTTCAGCATTGTATATTAACCTGATGCGTTTTCAGGAATGAGAGACGGTGTCCACATCATTGTATAATTTCCTCGTGCGTTTTCGGGGATGAGAGAAGATGTCTAGGGCATTGTATAGTATCCTCGTGCGTTTTCGGGGATGGGAGAAGGTG
>NW_018406375.1:4556-4769 GCF_002113885.1 Mizuhopecten yessoensis
GATGCGTTTTAGGGGATGAGAGACGGTGTCTACAGCATTATATAATATCCTTGTGCATTTTCGGGGATGAGAGACGGTGTCTACATCATTGTATAATATCCTCGTGCGTTTTCGGGATGAGAGACGGTGTCTACAGCATTGTATAATATATTGTGTTCGGGGATGAGAGAACCAGCGTGAAGTTGGTTACTTATTCAATATTGGGCTAGCCCA
>NW_018406375.1:8554-8814 GCF_002113885.1 Mizuhopecten yessoensis
CCGAGGATGAGAGAGGGTGTCTAATGCATTGTATAGTATCCTTGTACGTTTTCGGGGATGAGAGATGGTGTCTACAGCATTGTATAATATCCCCGTGCGTTTCCGGGATGAGAGACGGTGTTTACAGCATTGTATATTATCTTCGTGCGCTTTCGGGGATGGGAGAAGGTGTCTACAGCATTGTATAATATCCTGATGCGTTTTTGGGGATGAGGGTCGGTGTCTACATCATTGTATAATATCCTCGTGCGTTTTCGGGA
>NW_018406376.1:0-299 GCF_002113885.1 Mizuhopecten yessoensis
ACATGGCCGACAGGCAGCCATCGTGGATTTTGATAGTGAAAGTTTATTATTGCTATTTCCTGGGAAGTATCAGAGAGATGTTTTTTTTTAATTTTAAATGTAGGTCCCCCTTGGTCCTTAGCTGTTTAGGGCAATTTTTGAGACTGGTCGGATTAACAACATGGCCGACAGTCAGCCATCTTTGATTTTGATATTGAAAGTTTGTTTTCGCTATTTCTCAAGAAGTACGGGAGGGATCTTTCTGAAATTTTATGTGTAGGTTCCCCTTGGTCCCCCGTTGTGTATGTTATATTTTGAGA
>NW_018406376.1:3116-3904 GCF_002113885.1 Mizuhopecten yessoensis
GTATATATAGGTTCCCCTTGATCCTTAGCTGTGCAGTGCTACTTTTGAGACTGATCGGATAAATAACATGGCCGACAGGCAGCCATCGTGGATTTTGATAGTGAAAGTTTGTTATTGCTATTTCCTGGGAAGTACGGGAGGGATCTTTCTCCAATTGATATGTAGGTTCCCCTCGGTCCTTATCTGTTTAGGGCACTTTTTGAGACTGATCGGATTAACAACATGGCCGACAGTCAGCCATCTTTGAATTTGATATTGAAAGTTTGTTATCGCAATTTCTCGGGAAGTATCAGAGAGATCTTTTTCCAATTTTATATGTAGGTTCCCCTTGGTCTTAAGCTGTGCAGTGCTACATTTGAGACTGATCGGATAAACAACATGGCCGCCAGGCAGCCATCTTGGATTTTGATAGTGAAAGTTTGTTATCGCTATTTCCCAGAAAGTATCAGAGGGATCTTCCTCAAATTTTATATGTAGGTTCCCCTTGGTCCTAAGCTGTGCAGGGCATCTTTTTGAGACTGATTGGATAAACAACATGGCCGACATGCAGCCATTTTTGATTTTGATATTGAAAGTTTGTTATCGCAATTTCTCGGGTAGTATCAGAGGGATCTTTCTCCAATTTTATATGTAGGTTCCCCTTGGTCCTTAGCTGTGCAGTGCAACTTTTGAGACTGATCGGATAAATAACATGGCCGACAGGTAGCCATCGTGGATTTTGATAGTGAAAGTTTGTCATTGCCATTTCCTGGGAAGTACGGGAGGGATCTTTCTCCAATTTGATGTGT
>NW_018406376.1:7631-8033 GCF_002113885.1 Mizuhopecten yessoensis
ATCTCGGGAAGTATCTGAGAAATCTTTCTCCAATTTTATGTGTAGGTTTCCCTCGGTCCTTAGCTGTGCAGTGCAACTTTTGAGACTGATCGGATAAACAACATGGTCGACAGGCAGCCATCTTTGATTTTGATATTGAAAGTTTGTTATCGCAATTTCCTGGGAAGTATCTGAGGAATCTTTCTCCAATTTTATATGTAGGTTCCCCTTGGTCCTTAGCTGTGCAGTGCAACTTTTGAGACTGATCGGATAAACAACATGGCCGACAGGCAGCCATCTTGGATTTTGATATTGAAAGTTTGTTTTCGCTATTTTTCAAGAAATATGGGAGGGATCTGTCTCCAATTTTATATGTAGGTTCCCCTTGGTCCTTAGCTGTGCAGTGCAACTTTTGAGACTGAT
>NW_018406376.1:8052-8456 GCF_002113885.1 Mizuhopecten yessoensis
GATTTTGATATTGAAAGTTTGTTTTTGCTATTTCTCAGGAAGTAACAGAGGGATCTTTCTCAAATTTTATATGTAGGTTCCCCTTGGTCGTAAGCTGTGCAGTGCAACTTTTAATACTGATCGGATAAACAACATGGCCGACAGGCAGCCATCTTGGATTTTGATATTGAAAGTTTGTTTTTGCTATTTCTCAGGAAGTAACAGAGGGATCTTTCTCAAATTTTATATGTAGGTTCCCCTTGATCCTTAGCTGTGCAGTGCAACTTTTGAGACTGATCGGATAAATAACATGGCCGACAGGCAGCCATTGTGGATTTTGATTGTGAAATTTTGTTATTGCTATTTCCTGGGTAGTACCGGAGGGATCTTTCTCAAATTTGATGTGTAGGTTCCCCTCGGTCCTT
>NW_018406376.1:8494-8764 GCF_002113885.1 Mizuhopecten yessoensis
GCCTGCCCAGCTTATTGGACCAACTTATTGGGACGTCAGGCCTGCGGTTGGCTTGATGGACCAATGGACCGCCATGTGTGCTGTACTGCTCTGTAAATCTTGTGAAGGACGATTGTTTGTGTCTGGACTTGAATACTTTGGGAAAGAATGGACAGAACTAGTTGGGACATGACTAAATCTTCTTGATGTTTCATCTATCTTCTTTGCTGGGAAGTCTGTCTATATATATTGTCAAGATGACACAAGTTTGAAGAATCCTGACCTCTCCCT
>NW_018406376.1:9584-9884 GCF_002113885.1 Mizuhopecten yessoensis
TCCCTTGTTCCTAAGCTGTGCAGGGCATTTTTTTTGAGACTGATTGGATAAACAACATGGCCGACAGGCAGCCATCTTTGATTTTGATATTGAAAGTTTGTTATCGCTATTTCTCCAGAAGTATGGGAGGGATCTTTCTCACATTTGATATGTAGGTTCCCCTTGGTCCTAAGCTGTGCAGGGCATTTTTTTTGAGACTGATTGGATAAACAACATGGCCGACATGCAGCCATTTTGGATTTTGATATTGAAAGTTTATCGCAATTTCTCGGGTAGTATCAGAGGGATCTTTCTCCAATT
>NW_018406377.1:0-299 GCF_002113885.1 Mizuhopecten yessoensis
ATACACACATATACAGTCTAACCATGTTAATACACACATATACAGCCTAATCTTGTTAATACACACATATACAGTCTAACCATGTTAACACACACATATACAGTCTAACCTTGTTGATACACACGTACACATTCTAACCTCNATACAGTCTAACCATGTTAATACACACATATACAGTCTAGCCTTGTTAATACACACGTATACAGTCTAACCTTGTTAATACACACGTTTACAGTCTAATCTTGTTAATACAAACATATACAGTCTAACCATGTTAATACACACATATACAGTCTAAC
>NW_018406377.1:2168-3043 GCF_002113885.1 Mizuhopecten yessoensis
ATTATTCATTGCATTAGTTTTATTTCAATATCATTTTAGAAGATTTAAAAGTATTTTGACACATTGCACAATATTAAAAAACATATACATCAATCCTTGTGGATTTCGACATCGTCAGTTTCGTATGAAATTATTTTGGTGTAAAATTGTACTTGTACAATAAAGTTAAATTGAATCATATAACTTCTCTTCAGTTAAACATACGAAAGTGTAAAAAACCCATAACAGATCACATGACTTGCATTTTATGTGTTAAGGTTAGATTCTTACCTGATACGTCCCATCTCTACGGCAGCCGAGCGTTTGATTACCTCGGTAAGAACGATCAGGTAAGAGCCAAACTTATCTCCACTTTCAATACCATCACCCGTATCAATAATGTAATCTTTTCATATCATATCCGTTTAAACTCTAAGATAAAGCTGTATGCGAACAAACTCAACTACATACAAATTTCGCCTGTAAATGACCGTACCGATATGACGGGTAGCACGTGGCTCTGAACCTTCTGCCATTTTCGTTTTGTCCTTGTTATCTATTCGTTCTATAGTCTGGATAACAACATTTATATAAGTTGGCGAGGAGGACCAAATAAACTTTTAATGTCACATGTTCGATTCAAGGTCAAAACAAATTCGCACACGTGAACAAATTATCAAAAGATACCACACAGGTACCAAGACATGGGCATGGCATCATGGAGGTCAACAAGTCACGCGCATAACTGGACACTATTTAAATATCTGTAACAGACGATTCACAAGAGCATGATCCTTGTAATTGTTTTCCACGTAAAAGTGCTTTATAAACGGAAGTGTGCATGGTTTTTATTTCACTCTTTTTCTACTTTTGTTTTGGGGGGGGGGGGGGGGGGG
>NW_018406378.1:0-299 GCF_002113885.1 Mizuhopecten yessoensis
TTACAACAGATACAACCAGATATACACCATCCAACCATATAATCTAGTTCTTTCTGTTGCCATTCCAATATCACAACAGATACAACCAGTTATAAACCTTCTAACCTCATAATCTGGTTCTATCTGTTGTTATTCCAATATTACAACAGATACAACCAGATATACACCATCCAACATCATAATCTGGTTCTGTCTGTTGTCATTCCAATATGAAAATAGTTACAACCAGATATAAACGTTATAACCTCATAATTTGGTTCTATCTGTTGTCATTGCAATATCACAACAGATACAACCAG
>NW_018406378.1:1359-1638 GCF_002113885.1 Mizuhopecten yessoensis
TTTCATTAGAAAACAAAATAAAAATATGTTATGGACCAACATTTTTAGTTATTAAAAGTTTAACCCACCTGAAATGTCCTTATGCACTACATTCGACCCAGAAGTGTTATTGTGGTCTGAGGCCTGTATATTTTTGTGATTTTTGGAGACATATTTTTTTTAATTTATCATTACATTTGGAATGCAATTACAAATGTTATTGCAAATTATTGTGAAAGTTACTCCAAAAATAACAAAGTTCTTTCATTTTTAGTTCCCCTACCCCTAATCCACAGCAAT
>NW_018406378.1:2908-3511 GCF_002113885.1 Mizuhopecten yessoensis
ATACAGATACAACCAGATATATACCATCCAACCACCTAATCTGATTTTATCTGTTGTCATTCCAATATTACTACAGATACTAACAGGTATACACCATCCAACCTCATAATCTGGTTATATCTGTTTTTATTCCAATATTAATACAGATACAACCAGATATACACCATCCAACCTCATAATCTGGTTATATCTGTTTTTATTCCAATATTAATACAGATACAACCAGATATACACCATCCAACCTCATAATCTGGTTATATCTGTTGTAATTCCAATATCACAACAGATACAAATAGAGATATATTTAACACCATTCCATAACAACATCATATTCATATATAACCAAAATCTACAATTTAATATAATTTTGGCATTTGATAGGTTAAACAATTCTTATTCATCAGAAAACAAAATAAAAATATGTTATGGACCAACATTTTTAGTTATTTAAAATTTAACCCACCTGAAATGTCCTTATGCACTACATTCGACCCGGAAGTGTTATTGTGGTCTGAGGCCTATATATAGGTGATTTTTGGAGACATATTTTTTCTAATTTATCATTACATTTGGCATGCAATTACAAATGTTATTGCAAATTAT
>NW_018406378.1:8316-11370 GCF_002113885.1 Mizuhopecten yessoensis
AGTGTAGCCTAGTCTGTAAAGAGCTCACAAAGGATTGTAGCGGAGAGACAAA
Organism: Mizuhopecten yessoensis; assembly: GCF_002113885.1. Classification (NCBI taxonomy): domain Eukaryota; kingdom Metazoa; phylum Mollusca; class Bivalvia; order Pectinida; family Pectinidae; genus Mizuhopecten; species Mizuhopecten yessoensis. Next base: position 8,369 of record NW_018406378.1, read on the forward strand.
AAACATGCGCGAAAAACTGCCCCTTGTCTTAGATGCCACCCTTCGATGTTACAGCAGGATTGTTCTAGATGTAAAAGATACTCATTTGTATGCAATGGTGGTATTAGTACTGGTACTTGGTGGAACAGGTCCATATTCCTGTCTAAATACAAGCTTTACAGCTTGAATATGAATGAAAATGACAAACACCTGATGCTCGAGATACTGAAAATGAAATTGACAGATGAATATGTCACAGCAATGTCACTTGGGGCAAATACCAAAAGATGCGAAGCCTTTTCAGGCTTCTGAATAGCCGGTTACCGAAAAATGCGCTATTTAGCAGAAATATGAACGCGCGGTTCCATGGAGCTGTTCACACAGGTAATAATGGGGTGGGAAATTCCCTAATGACAAAAATGAAGTGCCTCGGTGCAACTGTAGCACCTGAGGTAAGACACTCTCTGCAGCAAATACAAGCAGAGCAAGATTACCACCAAAATGTTTCAAAAAAAGGACCCTAGAACTGAAAGCAGAAGCCATTCAGAGACATATTCAGAACAAGGGGGCAAGATCTGATTACAAAAAGGGACAGCTAGATAACCCCCCCTGACCTCAGAACCAGTAGACCGAGTTCCAACAATGATGAGCACAATTATCATAAGTAGAAAAATTCATTAGTAATATAATATTACTACAGTATAAAAATATTGTCAAAACATATGAAAAGAAAAATAACAAAAATAAAAGCTTGTCATTATGCATGTGATGAGCCGTGCTCAATATTGCTTTGTATATAGGTAAAATTTAAATTTGTATATATGTTTCGGGTAATGTAGCTGTATATGTAAATCCAGTAAACAATCAGGTGTTCCCATGCCCTGTGCACTTATTTAAATGTTTACAGTGGTTCTGTTGTTGTTGATGCTGTGTTGTTCCATACTTATATGACTTATCGCTACACAGAGGTTGTTGTGACACAGGTGTGACGCATCAAAGTCCGAACTTAAATTTAAATTTTGCGTATGCATTATAACACTAACCGGTGTGCTGTAAATTTAAATTTTGCGTATACATTATAACACTAACCGGTGTGCTGTAACTGTTTTCCATACACCGGTATCTGGATGCTTGTATCTAACAACACCATATTGGCTGTTGTGTGTCACCGGTCCTGTCCAAATAACACATCGGCCATTACTTGACACAACACACTGTACTTTAAAAAAAATCCTTCCATTTTCCTGAAAGTTGTCGCAAATGTCAAAAGCTAGTCAAAATGAAAGTAACTGCTGGTTTATAAACACGTGGATAGCTGTAGTTCCTATCTAAACTTCCTATTTTGTCTATTTTGTCTCATAAAATTACCTAAAATCACATTAATTATTATGTAATAAGTTCTATAAAACCCAAATTCATTCAAAACATTCACTGACAGCTAGTACAAACCTTCCACTTCAATATTCCAGCCTGTCAAATGTCTACTTCAAACGTGACGGCTACAGCGGAAGTTTCCGATGAGGCATAACTCTCTGCTATGCAGGCCTCAGACCACAATTAATTCTACTATATGTTATACAAAAGGAAATAAATTATTAAAATATTTTAAAACTTTGCACAGGGCCTGCTGCCAAGACAAACTTGGAAACTGTGTCAAATAAAATTTAATCACTAGAATAGATATTGTTGAAAAATTCTATGTAAAAAAAATGTACATATCTGTCCTTATTCAGACAGGAAAAAATATTTAGTAACCCACCTGAAATGTCCTTATGCACTTCATTCGTGTACAACGACTGTGGTCTGAGGCCATATGACAAAATCCAAGATGGCGGCCTAGAGGCCTTCTTGTTTTAATTAATACACCCAAATAATAACAAGCACTACTAGACAACTTGATGGAGACAAAATTGGGATAAAATCCCGTAATCCCTTTGGTTAAAGAAGGATTTTAAAGGTTATATCTCTATTTCCACTATTGGGCCCCGCCCCTCTGCCCTGGGGGCCACACCCACCGTTTATACTGCCCTTGGCCTAAGGATCCTCCAGACCAAATTGGGATGAAATCCCTTAATCCCTATGGTAGAAGAAGGATTTTAAAGTTTACCTTTATTTCCCCTATTCCGACGTTCAACACACCAAAAATCCTCCCACTAGCCAAGTATCAATGCTATGCCAGGTATAGCATTTGAGAATTAGACCTATCTGAGAAATAGACCTAAAAGCAAAATTAACCGGAGTCATTCATGCGTAAACTGTAGATCAAAGTGACCTAGCTAACAGTGAACCACGTTGTACTACCAAAGATCTATAAACTGACCAAGTAGCATTGCTATATACAATGTCTACTATCTGAGAAATGGACCTACACTTAAAATTGAACCAAATCGGGATGGACGTATGGACATACCTGGTACATACGTACCTACAGACGGACAAGGGTAAATCACTGCGTAAAGTTTTAGATATGTGCAAGCCATGCTCACAGTATGTTTACTTGTTATTAAATTGCTTAACTTTAGGACTCAGAAAAGTAATTTGACACAGCTTGAATGATCTTAGCAGACTTTGTTACTCTTACACTTACACATGTCTCAGATAATACACTTTTGAGTCCATCTTCACCATTTCTATTGTAGGCAAGTTTCAAGTTATGGAAAGACAAATTACTACCAGCAGCTTTCCTAGCCATACCTTTGCTCAAAATTTTCTTTTCTACAAGATCATTGTAAGATGAAATATTTGTCTTTATACACATAGAGTAAGCAAGAGAGGATAAAACATAATTACAATCAAAAGCAGCTTCAGAACATGAGTGAACACAAACATTGCTTTCATCAACTAACAGCTGTAGAGATGTGACATCCTCTAAGGCATCATGTGCATTGTAATCATTACCCGTTACAACTTGATATACATTTTCATTATACAGAACTGAGTAAGAATAAATTAAATGACTGGTTGAATACTGATGGGGGAGAATTAAGTATAAGTAACTAAAAGTGTTGTATTTCTAAAAGTGG